>NC_046158.1:102852941-103152941 GCF_011064425.1 Rattus rattus
AGACAGGTCTGCCAAAGTAGCCACAGAAACTCAGGAGACACAAGAATGTTCTTGAACTAGGATGTGGTGATGGTGAGACAGTTTTAAAATTTACTAAAGGATGACTAAATGATAAGGGCAAAAATAAAATCACAGAAGGAAAAATTAAGACCAATGCAATAAAAAATCCATTGTGGTTTATGGGATTTAAAATTTTAACTCTACCCTTAACGTATTCCTTTGATCCCACAAGGGTGTGAGAACACCCCCCCTTTTGTCCTTGATGGGATTCTATCTCCTTCCAGCATGGATTATGGTCATCTCCTAAGCTTTCTTCTAATTCCTCAGCAAGTTGACCCTGTTCCCCTTGGCTAGGACATTTTCGGTGCTCTGACCTGTAGAGCTACACGACAGCCTGAGCATAGCCATGTGGCAGTTGTCACCTCCACTTGTTCTGATTTCATATGGGCTGACATCAAGAACATCTCATGGTCAATGCTGAAACTCTTTTTAACCTCAATGGTCAAAAGAAGAGCCATTCTTTTACCCCACTGTGGTCTCATGGTTTCACTCTGTCCTGGGACTGCAGGGGAGAACATAGTATTCTTGGATCTGTCCCACTCTGACACTGCAGGAATAGGCTGATGGTGTCTATAATATAAGAAGGCCTCCAACCCCCACCCCACCATGTATTACAAGAACAAATCTTTTAAGGATGTTTCTAGCTGGTACTTCCTTGTTTAAAATGTCCCCAATTTATTTTCAGCTCACTCAGGTCCAGGCTGGACTGTGCTATGTAGACATCCTCATCACTGATGACACAGTGCTCTTTAAATGGTGGTTGAGCAGTGGTAAAAACGTAAATGGAGATGCTGGTGAGTGAAGGCATGTAGGTTTCAGAGTTCATTTTTGGTTCTGAACAATTTGGCTCGTGCTCTGAAACACAACGACATGGTCTGACACACCCTTTCCAAGGCAAGTGGCTCACAGCTACCTTGCTGGAGTATGCCCAAGGCTGCTCACATACTCTTGTTGAATAGTATATATTCCCTCCACTCTACAGTGTCTGCCCCAGGTACATTTCTGACAGGCATGTAACTCTTCCAGCTTTCTGGTCCTCCTCACTACCCACTTTGGTTGAGAATCACAGACAGGTGTTTGTGAGTCAACCACTGACCTAACAACAGGCTCAAAGCCAGGTTGTTTCCAGGGTAAGTCACTTAGGGGACACAGGACTCAACATTTCCCTGAGAGCATTGCATGACAAGAGCCCTCCCTGGTGTTCGGGAAAACAGGAGTATTTCACCCTGATCTCATCACCAGTATCTTACAGCTCTCCAGTGGGAATGACTTTCGCCCTGGGAACTGTAGACCAGGCAGTGAGCCAGTGCGATGCTGTAATAAGCCTTGGAGAGTAGACACTTCCAAAAAGTTTTTCTTTTTTGTCTCTTTCAAAGCGAGTGAATAAAAGCAGGAGTGACTTAATATAAACTGTCTCTTCTGTACCATTTTCTTAAGGAGAGATATATTTTATTTATTTAATTAAAATATAATTATATGATTTCTTCCATCCCTCCAACTTCTCCCCATCTGTCCACCCTCCAAAATATAAAAGAAGCCTCTTTTTTACCCCTTGCAGTCCCATATACACACAAATGAATCAACATATAAACATACCTGTGAGTCTACTCAGTTTCTACAGATATAAACACGTAATATCGGATGACCAATCGGAGAACTCATCCATGGATAAGTTCCTAATTAATCCTCTCTCTGTGCAGTTGTTAATTTCCTATAGCTCTTCATCTAAGAGTGTGACCCCAGGAGATTTCCCCATCTCCGTTTGGATGTCAACTCTTATTGGAATAGTCCAGGTCTTGTTTAGGCAACTATGTTCAGATTTCATAGGTATAGCTTCCTTCCCTGTTGTAACTAGAAGACACAATAAAAAACAGAGTCCCTGGTCCTCTCACTCCTATGACCCTTCTGCTGACTTTTCCTCAGTGTTCCCATTGCCTAGAATATCACTTTTGGTAGACTCCATCAGTGACACCCACTTCAACCCAGAAACTAGCCAGGGCTTAACAAAAGTCCCAAAGAATACACAAATCACAGAGCGTCCTTACAATACTCAAGAAGTGTGCAGTGTTCAGCAAATCCCATCCGGGATGCTGTCTGAGCAGAATGACTGTGTTGCCAACACAAGCAGATTATCCACCAAGTATGCACTGGATGAGCAGATTCGACAGAATATGAGCAGGGGTGGAAATGATACCTTAAATTTCATCATATGGTTGTCTGTCCTGCCCAGTTCTTAGCTGGAATAAGACAGAAAGAAGAGAAAAGGAAAAGATTCAGTTTCCCAAGGGCAAAAGTACCATGTTTGTTCTGGTATCTCTCTGGACACCTCTGAGAAATATCTTCGTAGTATTTGTTGAGCCTCCCTGAATCATGCTGCAATGTTCCCTAGGAAGCCATTGTGGGCTGTGGACTACAGTGGGTAAGATGAGCTGTGATATGAAGCTAAGTTCTACTGAATAACAAGTACAGTCAAACTGAGGATGGCTGGATAGCACTCCGCACATTGATTAAACCTAAGGATTTTAGAATGGTATCCAAAGACTCAAGTCACCCCATTAATAAAACAGGCCCCTTTTAAACATCACAACAAACACATATGAATCATTTATACTTTTTTCTGTCAAACAATGTTTGACAATAATCAGATGATAATGAAATGTATAATTAATAATAAAAATGCCAACATCTGTTAGCTTGCTGTTACAGACTGAATTTTTTTTCAGTGTACTATTTCAAATGTGTCACCATTAACCTAATTTATATTAAAAGTCTGCTAAATACAATCTGTTGTCATTAGTTGTTAATTTGAGTTGGCACACGACACCACAGAGATGATTCCTGTCTACTCTTCTCCTGACTTATCACTCTGTTCTAACCCAAAAGCCCCCCGAATGTGTCTACAACCTGCTGCCTCCTAAGTCCTGTCAGCAGATGGACCGGGTGGCTGTCTGTTACTATCAGCTGTGAGTGATCACTGCTTGAGACTGAAGCAGCAGCATTTGGTCTCAGAAGACGCCTGGCTCCTGGTTACAACCCCTTCTGGCTGTTCTTCTGTCCAGCCATCTGTCTGTCTTCAGTATCTCCTTCATGCTTGTATACAGTGCCGCCTGGGAGCAGGGCCACTCTTTCAGCAGGGAGGACATGGGCCCTGCTCACTCTAAGCATGATCTCGGGTTCAGTTTTAACTCGTATAGAAGATAAGGCTCACTGAAGGGGTGAGTGCAGATCCTTTCAAATAGATGTCCACTGGTGACCATTCCCCACGGTGGTAGAAAACCTGCCTGAGGCATAAGTCAAGTGTGTTTTACGAAGTCAGAAAATGAGGGAACACTCAAAGAAACGCTATACTATGGTGTGCCAAAGGAACACAGGGCCTGACTAGAAAAGGCCGTAGTGGCCAAAGCTGAATTCACTTAGGAAAAAAAGATAGAGTAGAAAGTATCTATGAATCCGTGATGCTAGAGACAAATGAGTGATAACACTAATAAATGAGACCCAAGGGCCAAACAAGCACACAGAGCATCTGAAGATTCATGCGTGTTCTCCACTCTAGAGGAGTGCGCAGAACTCCCCTCTCCTTCTCAAGGCCAAGCGCTGTAGCTTCCTTTCAGAGAGCAGAATGGAAATGGGGAGAGAGTAACACAGTAGACAGAAACCTAGGGAGTGCTTCCTCCGCCAGGCAATCAAGACCAGCGTTCACAGTAGCACTTGTGTTGGCAGCCTGCACCTGGTAGGCAATCAAGGCCAGCGTTAGCAGCAGTGTATGTCGTATCGATGGTAAACCTGACAGGGCATATGAACATATACCGTGAATATGCACGTGGTCTTTCTCCCAAGGCTCGTGGTCTCTGTCTTTTCTTCCTGACTTCAATAGAAAAGGCTTTTTTTTTTTTTTTTAAAAAAAAAAGCAGAGATGCTGATTATCGAATAAAGTATTAATAAACTTGACTTTTATTGTTTAGCCAGTCCTAGTCTTACAAGGAAAAAAGCATATAAATTCTAAAGGAGGGAATTTTTGCTTTAAAAAAGCTATTAGATTTATTCAGTGTGTCACTGTGTGTGTGGATCAGGCATGCACACGTTCACATGCACATTTGCCATAGTTCTCATGTGGGAGCCAGAAGACAACTCCCAGGAGTCAGTTCTTCCCTTTAACTCTGAGTCCTGAAGGTCAAACAGGTCATGAGTCTTAGCAGAAAGCGCCTTTACCCACTGTCTTACTTACTGGGTTTTACTGCTGTCAACAGACACCATGACCAAGGTAACTCTTCCATTATCATTATTATTATTATTATTATTGGTATTATTATTATTAATCATTTTATTTGTTTACATTTCAAATGATATCCCCCTTCCTGGTTTCCCTTCCACAGCCCCCATCTCATCTCAACCTCCTCTCCCCTCTTCCCTTAGCTTCTATGAGGGTGCTCCTCTACCCAATCACCCACTCTTGCCTCACTGTTCCATCATCCCCCTATGCTGGGGCATCAAGCCTCAAGAGGACCGAGGGCTTCCCCTCCCTTGATGCCAGATAAGGCCATCCTCTGCTACATATGCAGCTGGAGCCATGGGTCCCTCCACGTGTACTCTTCACTGGTGGTTTAGTCCCTGGGAACTCTGGGTGGTCCCGTTGGTTGATAGTGTTCTTCCTATGGGGTTGCAATCCCCTTCAACTCCTTCAGTCCTTCCCTTAGCTCTTCCATTGGGGTCACCAGGCTAGCACCTGACCAATACAAATGTAGATACTAAGAGCCAACCATCAAACTGAGCCCAGAGACCCCAATGAAACTCTTATAAGGATATTTTATTGGGGCTGGCTTATGTGTTCAGAGGTTCAGTCTATTATCATCATGACAGGAGCATAGCAGCATCCAGGCCAGCATGGCATAGGAGGAGCTGAGAGTTCTACATCTTGTTTTGAAGGCAAGCAGGCAGCTAGGATGAGGGTCTTAAAGCCCACACCAACAGGGCCACACCTACTCTAACAGGGCCACACCTACCCAAACAAGGCTCCACCTCCTAATAGTGCCACTCCCAGGGCCAAGCATATACAAACCACCACACCCACTGAGTCGTCTCACCAGCCTAAGAGGTACATTTACACAAAAATGTCAGTCAGAAATATCCTTCAAAAACATTCAAGGTCATCAAAATTAGGAAAACTTAAGAGAATGACACAGTCCAGAACACAAACAAACAACAACTTCATGTACATAGTATCCATGATGAGATCTTAGAGCAGAAAAAGATGAGGTAAAAGCTGTGGATATGTAGGCTGCAGATGTTGGATAATGGCTAAATCTCGAGTCACCCCTTAACATAGTGAAGCGCTATGCTAATCTAAGTTGGTATTGATGGGAATGGCAGGTGTAGGGTAGAAAATGTCTGTAACTGTCTAAGTCATTCCATATAGAAAACTGATCCCCAAAATGCCAATATTTTTAAAAGAACATGCTTCTTTTTTTTTTTCTTAAGAAATAGTTGGTATCACAGACAATTCACTGTACCCTAGCTGGAGCTCAGATTTGCATGCATGAATCCCCATACCATTGGCAGGAAAGCCCTACATTTGGGCTGGGCACAGATAGCTCAAAAGGACAATAATAGATGAAATATGGACATAGTAAGTACATTAGCCTATTAACCTTCAACATCTTGGGATAGTTATGGACACTCTTGAGACCACGCCTGTCTTCCTCCAGAGTAAGAGCTGAGAAAGAGTCTGTCTAAAGCTCTGTGTATTAGGGAAATTGCTGAGTCTCTTACACATAAGAGCCTAACGGTCTGGTGCATTTCAGAGGTTGTTCTAACATGAAGATACTTATTAACAAAATTAAATTTCTGCGTGTATGTGGCTCACTAGGTGATTCAGAGATTTTTCTCCCTGCCTTATGAATTGAAGCCCCTCGTCAGCCCTCTGACTCCTTGCTGTTCAACGCTGGAGCTAAGGGTTGTTCCGTAACAAACTGAAGTGAGGGTTAACTAGTCACAAAACGTCCCAATTATGTGCACCCAAAGGATTGTGACATTCGTTGTAAATATGCCCACAAGCCAGTCTGGAAAGAAGGCTGGAAATTACTTACCTTTCTTATTTCTGGAACAGGAAGTAATAATATTATTATTCACCTTCTCATTCCTTTATAATCAAGAAACCTCGGGGCCATATGCCAATTGTTCTTCATATCTACAGGGCTCACATTTCTTGGTGAAGGAAGCCACTAGTGATAAAAACCCAGTTCTTAGTGGTTATCCTTTCCAAGCCAAGTTCCATGGAGCAGAGTGGGAAGAGGGGCCTTCTGGGGTCACACACCAGCCACCTCGCTCCTCTGTGCCCTTCTCACAGGTCCAGCTGGCAGAGACTCAGGAGAAATAATGAATGATCATGAAAAGCATTAGGGATGGTGGGAAAAAGAGAACATCCAGAAATACCAGGGCTGAGGCAGTCACTGAGAATTCCCAGAAAATCTTCAAGCGGCAAGGCAAGGGAGTGGAAATGGGTTTGTTGGCAGAGGATCTAAGTGCGAAGCCTAGGATACTGATTCACTGTGCTATGTATGGTCTTGGGACTCCCTCCCTCTCTGTGTACATCACCCGTCTGTCTGTCTACATTTGTTCGCATCACTCTTTCTCTCTGCTGTTTTCTCTGTTATAGACCACTCACCTGAAGCTTCACCCCTCCAATAATCCCCAAACCATATTGGGTACTTCCTCTAGGCTGGATAGTGTTTGAGGGCATGCTATGTTGCAGAACAAAACATTTTGTGCTAGAGTGGATGGTTTCTCTGTCTTCCTGTCCAACTTTTAGTCATAGGTAGCTCACTGAGGCATGGCACCCTGGCTGAAGCAAGGTAGCTATTTGTTGAGTGAGTTATGATCTCTTTGTCCAGTCTGCTTAGTGGAGCTAGTCCACCTAACAGTGACAATGCCAGTCAGCTCTTTCTATAATTTAGACATAATCTGATGACCGTCATTGTTCACGTACAGGATATGCCATGTTCTAGTTAAAGTGGCTCTGAATCATTCAGTCCTGTCAAAAGCACTAGCTGCCAGATACCAACAGAAGTAGAGCCTCTGTGCTAAAAATGGAGGTCACTAGCTTTAACCTAGGGCTTCTCAACCTTCTTCCTAATGCTGCAACCCTCTTATACAGTTTGTCACACTGTGATGACTCCCAACTATAAAATTATTTTTGTTTCTACTTCATAACTGTAACTTTACTACTGTTATGGTTTGTAATGTGAGTATCTGTGTTTTCCAATGGTTTTAGGTGAACCCTACAAAGAGGTCATGACCTACAGGTTGAGAAGTGCTGCTCACTCTCTCTCATATTTTAATGATGATTAACATTAGACATAGAGTTTAAGTATGGCGGTGATGATCATTCAGAGTCCAGTGTTCTTTTCTCTCTCTATCATCATGTAAGAGGAATGAGGAAAGGCATGCACACATTCAAATCATAGCTGAATACATGCTATGGGTATAGCTAGGTGCCGATCATGTTCTTGAATGCCTCTCTGACTAGTTACTAAAGAAGTATGACTCCCTTCCATTGGAGTAATGCGACAATCCAAAGAGAGGCAAAAGGAGGGAGTTATCCAATCACCGGTCTATGAAATGACCTCAAGGGAAATGTTTCAATGGAATAAAGGGGGGTAGTGCTGAGCAGAAAAAGATTGCCTAGAAGAAACTGCATTCCAGATAGAAAAAGAGCAGCGTGGGAAGGCAAGAGTATGGGGACAGCATATGGTGTTAACCTATCCATTCATTGTGAAACACTTCAGAAAATGTTAGGAAATGGGAGGTATCTAGATGTATCAAGAGAGACAGGGTGAAAGGCAAGGAAGAAAAGGAAGAGAGGAACAGACTAGGGCAGCAGTCGGAGGAGAGATACAAAGAGGAAATGGACCCAGGGAGAACAAGAGGCAGAAATAAGGACAGAGACAAGGTTTCTTCAACAATCTGACTGTCAGAAAAGATTCCCCATGAGCTCAAGGAAAGAAGACTAGAATTGTGTAAGATTCCAACTCTAGGCAGATGGCATTCTGTGCCCAAACACACACAGTACATGTAGAGTCTTACATACATTGCCTCGCAGATCTAACTTCTCTTCTCTGAAGGAGAATATATTTTTAACTAATTATTACAAATGAAGTTGATTCTCTCAGTCATGTAACTCATCGAGGGCCCATATTTCCACTGCTCTGGAAGATATGACACATAGAAGAAAATGTGTGTGTCCACCGAGCAGGCTCCTAGTGTCTCTGGCAAAGCTTCTGACTCATGATGGAAAGAGGACAGGTAAGGCTTAGCCTTGGGCTTCAAATGCAGAATCAAGCTGTGGGGTGCAGCATGATGGAGCAGGTCTCCTCAGACAAGTATGCCCTTTAGGAAGATCCCAGTATCTTATGAAAATGCTGATTCTAGTCGAGTTGGTTGAGCATGTGGTTGTAAGTTCTGCAGCATCACAGACTTTGAAGGGATGTTGACACAGCCCTGAGCGAGATCATAAAGCTTAGCTTTGAGGGCAGCCAATTAATCCTTCTTTGTCTAGACTAAGGAGTGCATCACTGTACATCTGGGAAGCTTTGAGAAAACACCTATGTCAAGTCTCATCCCTGTGTTCTTGTTGTATATGCTGTGAAATCCTAAGTCAACAAGAGGTTCAAAGAGCATAATTCTTAGTCTTCTACTTCTTATTAATGCCTCCAAATATCTTAGACTTTGAGATAATTGACAGGCCCCAAAATGTATGGTTGAAAAAGGAGGGGAATGGGCATGTGCTTGAGAAGTACATACACTATGCAGTCAGCATAAAAGCCATATGTCAGAGATAATGCCATGTTTGTTAGGTAAATCTGCTTAAGTATGATGAAATCAGACTTGTGAAATTTGACAGAATTAATTCCTTTTCCTGCTCTCTTGCCATAAGAAAGATGGAATGTGTTGAATATGTTTCCTCTATAATCTAGGCACATTCAATGGAGAGTACCAAAAGTTGGGGGTCTTTAAGAGGTGTGATGGGCACAAGGACCTCTTTTATGTTATCAGAATTTGGTGCCTTTTCTTCAAGCACCTTGATAGAAGTGGGAGCTTGCTCTCTTGCCTGCTGCTTTCTTCCATGTGCAGATGTAAGAAGAAGGCCTTCGCTACACACCAATGCCAGCATCTTACTCTTGAACATCTCACCCTCCAGAAGTGCAAAAAACACAGAGTTCTCTTCTTTGTAAATTACCAGCCTCAGGCGTTCTCTTATAGCATTGTAAAGTGGACTGCCAAGGAGGGCTTTTCCACAGCAAGTGGTTTATACTAGCATCTCCTAAGGACAACTGCACTACATTTAAGCTTGCTCCCACTCTCTCTAACTCTGAGTGTTTGCTTTGGAGAACTGGGTCTCACAAGATCAAAGAAGCTTAGTACCTCCAGCACAGGAACTAAAATTAGCAAAATGGAGATTTTATTTTTCAGGCTCATAGCCTATCTGCTTGTCTCTAAAAGGGCAAACAAAACTGTTGCCAAGACAACAAAGGAACATCTAGCTCTGGAGATGTCTGAGTCTGTTTGCGGAATAACTGGCAGGAAGGTAATGAGACTTACTCTGAACTGATTGGCTTCCGAATCCTGATCGACTGCAGGCAGCTCTGAGAATCCAAGGTAAAGAGACAGAAGGGGCCAAATCCCAGGATGCTCTGAACCCACCCATTGGAAACAGCTTTGGAAAGAACAGGGGTGGTGTAGAAAGTGAGCACCGTTTCATTATTTGTCTTCCTCTTATTTACCATACTCTTGATGCTGCCATACTATCCACTCCCAACTACTGTCATAACCAGTTGGAAGGGTAACCTCTCCTCCCTGACGGTACCAGTGCAAGCACAGATCAACGTGTGTGCTTCCTAAAGTACCCAGAGAGTCATAGCCCCCTCTACTGTGGTTCCTTGTCTAACATTCCCCATCCTCTGCTCCTAGGTTCCTCTTTACTTATATAGAGACTACTTTACTGCTCTTTAGACCAGCAATATTTTGAAGTCCTTTTCCCCCCTTTAAATACACAATAGTGAGCACAATACTACTTCTGACAGTGTGTTCATGGTAGTATATCTCCCTCCCAACCAATTCCCAAATGGACATCAACTCAATGGCTTCTATTTCATTCCACAGTCTACCTTGTGACAGTGTCAGGACCACACGTAAATCATTCAGTCCCACAAGACTGTCACTGCTCATTGCAGATGCTTATCTCAGTCTCTGGCTGGTCCAATGCTTCTCATCAGTTGGCTATAAATTTAGGGACCCCACAGCCTACTCTTTGGGCACCATAAAATTGCCAAGGCAGCTCAAATAGCTCAGGAAAATATTTTATATATGTTTGCTGATTTATTAAAGGCATTTTATAAATGATAGTGAAAAAGACATACAGTGTGATGAAAGAGAGAGAGATAGAGAGAGAGAGAGAGAGAGAGAGAGAGAGAGAGAGAGAGAGACTCCCATCCTGCAGGGAACACCCTGTGTCCAATCAGCAAGCAACTCTCAGAACCCAGTTGGTTTATTATATAGACATGATCAATTACATCATCATTTCTGGGAGTCCAGCTTTATCTTCAGGCCCCAGAGGTAGGGATGTGTCTAAGATTCTAATCCTACCTTGGTGTTTCTGGTAGTCAGCCCTGTCCTGGATCTACCACTGGACTTCTCACCTCAGTCCATCTCATTAGCATGCAAAAGCACAGCCTCACTAGAGATAACCCAGTGGTTTCAGGAACTGTAAGCCAGGAAATAGATACAGAGCAAATGTTCATATTCCACATCCTTGCTCTGCCAGCCTGTCTAATCCTTTGAGGTCATAGTACCTACTAGACATGAGTGCCAACTAAACACATTTAGGAAGATCTTCATCTTAAACTAAGAGAAGGGCACTTCTCGAGAAGGACAAGTTAAGAGAATCATTTGAGGACAGAGAACTTTTCCTGGTGGTATTGCATTTGCAAATGGAGAAGGCCAGAAATGATGCAGCCATGGAATGACTCCCAGTTGTCCAGCTTCTGAGTACACACAGAGTCATAGTCACATGACCATGTGTTCATGATCTGAGGACACAATGGCACAAACAGCCTGAGTTCAACCTCAGAACAAAAAAGGAGCAGAAGTGCTTACGTGGGTTCACATAACTCTGTCCCTTTTAGTCAAATTTGTCTCTAGCTAGAAAGTGTGTGCAAGCCAGCATCCTGCCCCAGATGAAGCTACATTAGACAAATTTCACAGAAGAACAGAGTTCCCACAGATTAAAAGCAGTTGGCGTTTGGGTTTCATAGTTTTCAGCTATGACTAGCAATAATCCACTAAACCATGGTTAATTGTTAGGCAGCCTCCACCCTCCACAGCCGGCTAAATCCCCAAGTGATTTTCTTCTCTGTCATCACTGCTGACTGAAAGACAGGTCCAATTTTACCTAGATATGGATTTTCCAATGATAAGACACAGCAACATAACATGGCTATGCAGTTTAACTCTTGTAATTACGAGTCTCTCAAGAGAATACTATTTTGGATATAAAGTATACTTCATAGCATAGCTTTACTTGCCAGGGTATATATGCCTTGGCAAGGAGTCCCTATCCAAGCATTTGAATAGCATGCCAAAAGGTACCAGTGTATACATGAAAACCCAACTCTATGGTTTGTGATGGTGCAGTGGGCACCCGTAAGTTCAGCCCCGTCTTACTGAAGCTCAGTGTGGACTAACGCCATTGCATGGTGGCAGTTGTATTCGTCAAAGGGCCTTATTCTTTAGGCTGGTGAATGGAAGGTCTGGTAGTCATTGGGGCTGCACTTGGAAGACAGTGAATGTCTGTATGCATGTGCAAATATATAGTCAAATATATTCCCACTCTCCAAGACATAGTGATAGTTCAGTGACAAAGCTTGCATGTTTTTAAAAGAAGAGCAGCGATAGAAACATGTTACCTCTTAAATCTGTCAGAAGCCGAATTCTCATGGTCTTGGATTGTAGGAGTTCTACTGAAGGAATTCAACCAGAGCTCACAGTGAGTGTGCTCAGAGCTCAAGGTGAGCATGCCCAGTTCACTGCCAGCCTTCACTGAGGCTGATCCAAACTGCCTGCATTATTGCACAGATTGTAAGATGTCAGCTGCTGTGACACGGCACGGCTTTCTCTCAGCCAAGAACAGAAGTGTTCACCAAATGAGGGCCGAGGGATGGTGGCTAGGATCTCCTTTCCACACGTGTGTTATAGACGGAGTGGGATATATGCTCACGTTCCGGACACTTAGGATAAATAACGCTGCAAAGAAAATAGAAACTCGCGCTGTTTTATAAAATTTGTAAATTTTGCCTCTAATCTGCTCATTTATATGTTTATTTATAAATAAAGTTATATCTTCTAGATGCCTACTCAAACATATTAATGTAACATTGGTGATACAAAGCATATATATATATATATATATATATATATATATATATATATAAAGAATCCACATATGGTATATATGAATATACATGTTTGTACTTCTAATGGGCCCATTTTAACCTGTAATACTGAAGCCAGAACCAAAGAATCCATCTACTACTGAGAAAAATCATCTTCTCTGTATCTTCATGTGGCCATTCTAGTAGTATGAAGAAGACAAAGGCTACAGAGGGTTCAGATACAACACTTTGCTTTGCATGTCACTTACACAGAAGCACTGGTCAGAGAGAAAAGAGAAACACATCCCAGAGACATGTGTGTAGGGCAAAATGTACTAAAAATAAATGCCTGCCACAGATGTCAGTGAGTCATTGAATCCAGAAGCACACACACGATTGGAATACCATCAGCTGACAGAACAAGCCAGCACCAGTCTGTGCAGCCTGCACAGCACTGGGCTTTCCTAGCTCACACAATAGAAGAGAGAAAAATCACCAGCCCCAAGTCATCAGCAGATAGGGCTTCAAGGTTTCTCTGTGCAAGGGTACACAGAGCCAACAGATGCCCACTCACTTTCATAGTCCAGCCAAATGCCTCCAACTTCTCCTGGAGGCAGTTTCCATGAGGAAGAAGTGAGAGCTGACAGTACACTTTAAAACTTCCCTGGCCAACTCAGTCTTGGTAACAGAAATGCCATGTGGAGAAATATGGGTCACACCAAGGTGTTTCTTGAGAATGTATTCCTGGTAGGCAGAGTCAGTAGAGTTTGAGAGCAGACTTCTAGGTACTAAGGGTTCTTTCTCTACCACCACCACCACCACCACCACCACCACCACCACCACCACCACCAAAAACAACACCAGCAGAGCTACCACTGATAATGTTCACCAAGCGCCTGAAAATGCGAGTGGTGTTCTATTTTCTTTTCCCAGCAACTCTCAGGAAAAAGTTCTAGCCCTTGCCTAACCCACTTGTACAGGTATATTAGTCAGGGTTCTCTAGAGCAACAGAACTTAGAGAGTGAATCTCTGTCTATATATAAAGGAGATTTATTACAAAAACTTACAAGCTGTGGACTCTGTAGAAATCAAAATTAAGTCAATTTATTTCTTTAAGAGGAAAGAACCAGGGCACAGTTACAGTCCGGATAAAGCAAAACCGAATGCCAATAATGTAAATAACTCTGTTCCCGATTATCTATGATTCACTCAGTCTTCCAGGCTCCTCCAAGGGGCTTGGGTCTCTTCTCCGACTCAGCTCTCTGAAACACTCATAGCTTTTCTTCTAGGCTGACTCCACTCCACTGCTGCTGCTGTCCTGGGTGGTCTTCCCATGGTACTGGCATCTCCAAACCTGCTGGGTTCTTCTGCTTCAAGGGCTGCACTTTGTCTAATGCCTTCTCCTGGGATCTCCTCAGAGACTCCACCCCGGCTACACTGCCACACCTCAGCCACTGGCCATGACCCTTTACACCAGTACCCTTCAAAACCAGTACTTCCTGGGTAATTCTTACACCATCAAGTTCAGCTTCCGTACCTGGAGCACAGCTTCTCGGTGCTGTTCCCAGGAAACACTTTCCAAAAGATGTCACCTCAATGATGCTGGTCTCTTCTTACTCACCACTCATTTCTCAGCTCCAACTCACCCACATCAAGTATCCCAGCAAAGCAAAATTTCACTTTAATAGCCTTGTCTTGTCAATCACAGCTAATTCTTCAGCCCCAACTAACCAAAACTACAGTTTCTTTACACAAAAATCCCAGTAGAGTCTGCTTCCCTCTGAAACTTCACAAGCCAGGCCTCCATCTTCTGCACGATTCTCAAAATTCTTTTCTTCCAGGTTCCTATAGAGCATCTCACTGAGCTCTTGACACTTAGGGCTTCTCTAGCCCATAGTTTCAAAGTCTTTCCACAATCCTTCCCAAAATAGCATGGTCAGGTCTGTCACAGCCATACCCCACTATCTTGTTATCAACCTGTCACAGTTGGTGTTACTATTGTTACGACAAAACACCATTACCAAAAGTAACTGGGGGAAGGAAGGGTTTATTTCACTCGCATTTTCATTTAACAGTTCATCAACAAAGAAAGTGAGTGAGGGCAGGAACTCATGCAGGGCAGGAATCTGGAGTCAGGAGCTGACGTAGAGGCCATGGATGGGTGCTGCTTACTGACTCGCTCCTCATGGCTTGCTCAGCCTGCTTTCTTATAGAACCCAGGAGCACCAGCCCAGGGACTGCACTAATGAAAAATGAGCTTGCCTCTCCCCATCAACCACTAATTACGAAAATGCCTTATACAAGGATATTATAGAAACATTGTCTCGGTTGATGTTCCCTGTGTTCTGATGACTGTAGCTTGTAGCAGGCTGACATAAATTGTTAGTTAAGTGAAGGATTGAGAAGTGGACCTAATTCTGCCTCTTTCTTGAGAGAGACTTAGCTCAAGAGATGAATTACACTGCCTCTTGTAGTGTGCCATGAATAGAGATGCCAACACTAACCAGAGAAGGACTTTTGGTGCAAGGATCTCAAATCCCCTCTTTATGAAATTATATGTGTGTATATTATTGTTTTGTATTATACATAGGTTATATAATTTTATGTTAAAATGTATATGTAATTTATGTTGTATATACAACTTATATGTGTATACAATTTTTATATATGCATAGTTATCATTGGCAGTTCAGTAATTAATAGTTGACTTATTGTGGATAGATGTGGATAGATGAGGGTATTATACATTTGTGACTGCAGCTTAGACACCTTGCATTTCAAACTTCATATTTAACTATTCTTATGTTAAAAGCCGCATTTGACCAGTGGAAGGGGAAGCCCTGGGTCCTGCTAAGACTGAACCCCTAGTGAACTAGACTGTTGGGGAGAGGGGCAGCAATGGGGAGGGTTGGGAGGGAACACCCACAAGGAAGGGGAGGGGGAGGGGGATGTTTGCCCGGAAACGGAGAAAGGGAATAACACTCGAAATGTATATAAGAAATACTCAAGTTAATAATAATAAAAAAAAAAAAAAAGAAAGAAAACCAGCAACTCAGGTTCATGAACTCTAGGATTACCCCCTAACTATCGTACTGAGTTCTGGCCATATGTAACATGCATCAACCATAAGAATTGAGCTATATTAAAGACAACAAGGGCAGGACCATAGAAGGCATATGAAGGTCTATGGAATACAGATTGAGCTAGACCTGTAAATTCTCAGAAAATTCAGTTTGGAATGGAATGACATCCCAAAGGTTTATGTCGTCGGCAACTTGCAACCAATCAGGTCTTTGACTGGGAAACAATAAAAATTCTTTACAAAGGAAAAAAAAAAGCCGCATTTGAACATAAAGAAATAATTGTTATATTCATATTGTTAGTTTTGTTTATTTGTGACGGGGTCTAGCTTAGGCTGATCTGAAACTTGCTATATAGTCTAGGCTGTATAGTCTAAAGCTTATAAAGGTCCTGCCTTTTCCTGAGTGCTAGAATTACTGGCTTACACAGACAGCCTACCCAACCTGGAATCCTCATTTTAGTTCCTACACAAATTAGGGGGAAAAGATACAATGGGACTATTCCATTTGCCAAAGATGGAATGGTAACCATGGGCCTGAGGCGAAAATCCTAGCTAGGATTTCTATCTATGCTGCATCTCAAGCTTGTTCCCGGTCACAGGAAAATGACTTGAAATGTCTGCCATAAGAAAGAGCCATTAGAATCATCTGGAAGTGAATACCAATCACACACATCATTTGTCCACTAAGCTGGTCCTTGTTGGTATCTGCTCTTTCTTTCCTGATTTTATGTTAGTATATTAATGACTGCCTGCATGCTCTGTCCTTGTGTCTAGCCCATCTGTGGCATTTGGCTTTCTGACAGTTTGGTTTAACACAACAATCTCTATTTCATACATTTCCTCGTGCATACCATATTTTTTTCTTTATGACTAACTTAATGTCCACTGTGTGTGTGTACATTTTCCCACCTCACTCCTCAGTTGATGGGCATCCATGTTTTGAGTATTGGGAACGGTATGGAGTAAACCATGACCATGCAGGTATCTCTGTGACACATTGACTTAGAGTCCTTCAGATACATAGCCAGGGTTGGAATGACTAGAACCTGTGCGAGTTACATGTTTAGTTTTCTTGGAGCCTCCGCACTTATTTCCATAGAAGCTGGTCTATTTTCCAATAAACAATGGAGAATGTCCTTTCCAGCACGTTGTATCTTAGGTACCCCTGTCCTGCTACCTGGCTTAGAAGCCCAGCACTCTGCCGCATCAAGCTTTAGAGTTCCAGAGTTCTGTCTCTTTACCATTTAAAGGACCTTTGTGCCAGCACACAGGACAGTACCCATCTCTCAGAAATCATCGATTAAAGATGATGAGATGAATAAATTACTATAATCCCATGTAGACTGCAACACACACCTTCTACAACAGAAAATGATAATTGTCGCTCTCATTTCCTCTAGGAAAGAATCAACATCAATTTATTTAGAACTTGAAAATCGCAGTACACTAGCAGTTTCCCAACCCACCTATGTTAATCAGTATTGTGACTCTGTATGCTCCTCCCACTCACGATGTTCAGGAAATGCTAAACTAATGTTCACAGAAGTTATATTCCAGGCACAGGACGAAGCATTACTAATCACCCTATTTATACATTGACAGTAAACAAAGTAATGAGAATAAGCAAAGCGCTTCATCTGCGAGCACACACAGACTTCAAGGTACAAGAGGCACACTTCAGAATCACATAGCACACACGTGGGTAAGGTATATAGCAGTGGATGGTGTTCTTGGAGCAGCGCGTCTCAGGATGGAAAGTGAAAGCTGGACCAAACCTTCATGGAGTCAAGACACATTTAGTGTAGATTCTTCTGTCCCACCTCCATGCCCTGCTCAGCAGTCGCCAAGACAAAAAGGGACCTTTCTGTACAGTGTCTTTTTGACACCTCCATCCTTCCTTTACTCACGGCGGCCACCTCCATTTACACACTTGAGCCAGTTAATTCACAGGAATAGTGGTTAGATTCTTGTTTAACCATGAAAGTCCTGGCAGTCCTTGGGTCCCAGTTTACCAGCTTGCTGTATTAAATGCAATAAACATAGAAGTGCTTTGAAAAATGAATGAAGCTCTATGGAAACTTGTAAGGTCTCTTACTGTTATCGCCCAAACTGCCCTGGGAAGCCAGTCTTCAATGTTGGAGAGCAACAAGGCACACTTCCCCGCAACACCCCTTCAGTTGTTTCCTACTGAGAGTCTTTCCATCGTGCTCCTGGCAGCCCCCAGCCTCCCTGCTCAGCCCTGGAAACTATTCCGCCCCATGTGCCCTTCTCTTCAGCCTGGCAGTGCTAGCCACATCCTTGTGCTTTGTAATTAGTCCACTTCTCCTCTTCCTGGGGTACCTCGAAAGTTCAAAGTGTGTGCCTTTCAAGAATGGCTTTCCTAGATAAAGAACACTCCTCCAATTTCTTAACTTGGCACTGACCTAAACCTATTATTAATATACATGACTTTATTTTCTGAACATTTTTTTTTGCTGCTGCTGCTACATAATACAAAGTTATGCCCTCACTGAGGAATTACAACTTGTAAGTGGTTTGGAAATATTTCTCATGGTATTTAGAATTGCTTGTTCTTGGCATGGTACTTTTCAGGTAGAGATATCACTCAAAACTAAAGCTCAATGAGTACTTCTAAGACATAAATAAATGGGAGAAATTTGCTGTTTTTAAGAGACACTCCCATTTGTGTCTTTGTTTGTTTGTTTAGTTGTTTGATTGTTTGATGTATTGCTGTCATTGTTTTGTTTCTGGGCTGGCTGAGAACAAGCATGTAAGGGGTTAAGCTGGATCTCACTAGCAAGTGCAGTTATTTGTGGAGGGGTTCAAGGACATTATAAGATTAGCAGAGGAGGTCTTTGAAGTCTGTGCTAGTCTGGAAATTCCCCAGCCCCCCTCCTTCTCTTCTTTAGCACTCACTCCTTGCTTTCCAGAATTAAAAATACAGCTGTGGAATTAAGTAGCCAGACAGCGAGGCTTGGGCACCTCGGAATCATACATGACCAGAGGTCGTTACCGAACATTCTGTGCTCCACTTCAAAGAGAGACTATGCTCTGGTAATGTTCTCTATGCTGTCAGCCCTAAAGACCCCAGGTGTCCCTGTGACCAACATCTAAAAGCAAATTGGAGCCAAGCAAAGAGCCACAGACTAGCTTGATTCTACAGTTATCTCATTGGGCATGAGTTATTGAAGCAAGTTACCTTTTTGAATGTCTAGTTTATATGGTAGCTAGATATATGTTGACCAAGCTGCTCTCTGTGAGTAGAAGTGCCTTTGAGAGGTTCCTGGTCCAAAGGCAATTAAGCTTGGTTTAAATTAGACCATTGTTTAGGGACATAATCCATGATAATTTAAACATAAAGGAAGAAAAGAGCCAAATACACCTTCATGGAATTAATGGTGCCGTGAACTTCAGAACAGTGACAGACGTATTTTCTGTGCATACTTATCATCCCAATTCTCCTTAGTTATGAAAAGGGCGTGATAAAAATACCTCTGTCTTCTTAGAAGATAAACATGCCTGCACACCTGGCGAGGTATAACTGAGGAGGATCGGTTTACAAGGAAAATGCCCTGAAAATGAGAAATTTTCTTAAATCAAGGCAGAATCCCTCTTTACATAGAAAAACTTCAAATAGAACTGTAACCTGAAGCTATTCTCATGCAAGCATGCTTAATGGGTGGTGGAATCTGCACATTAAAAGAAACTTGACTCCACAGGACATAATAGAGACTCTTCAAATACGCCATGGAAATTAAAAATAAAAAAGAAAGAAAGAAAAGAAAAAGAAAAAGGAAAGAAAGGAAAGGAGAAAATCGACTACTGCTGCTCATTCCCTAGTATCCATACCTCCTTCCCAAACCTAGAGAACAAGCCAATTCTTTCACAGAGAGGCCTGAAGAGAACAGACCCTGTGCCACTGGCATCTCTCTCGTTTGTTGAAGGTTTCTTTGACTGGCTACTCTGTAGACACAACATAATGGATCTCCAGGAGCCACTTAAGGACTTAGCACCTTTGAAAGCTTTGCCTAAACACTTAACTGACAGCAATTTTTACTATCTTTGTGATTCAATGAGACTCTTTGCAGTAATTATCTGGTAGGAATTGTTAATATTTTTACGCCTATCTATGCAATAATACTGTGCACTTCCTGTCTTCCACTCCTCTCCTATCCTACATAGTAAGCATGTGTGCAGAAAGCATGCTTATCACATCCGCAAGCACTAGAGCACTCACCAAGCGTACAGAGCCCTTGCCATCCTCTACTCCAGAATGCATTGTCTCCTAACTATGTCCAGCACCAGTTTGATGAGATTCACCTTCCATGCACTATCCTGGGCTTCGGCAATTCCGTAAAGAGCAAAATAGGAGACGGAACCTCACACAAACTTCCTGATCCTCTGGCTCGTACAGTCTTTCCACATCCTCTTCCACAGTGGTCATCAAGCCTGTGCAGGAGTTGTTTTGTAGATGTAGCCTTTGGGCCAGGGCTCCACAGGTCTGCACTCTGATCGCTTGTGTTTTTCTATAATGGTCTCCAGCTGTTGCAAAGAGAAGCTTCCTTACTGAGGGATGAGGACTCTACATATCTGTGGGTGTGAAAACATGTATGTACATACATACACATATATTCATATAACTGAAATTAATGAAAAATTGGCGATGAATTTTAGAGCAAGGAGGGTGATGTGGAAACATTTAGAAGGAAGGAAGGGATGGGGAAAAATGTAATATTATTTCAAGAAATAAAATAAATAGTAAATTATTTTTAACAAAGGCAAAATAGAAGCAACCTTTGCCCTTGGGGATTTAGGGTAATATGGGCTCTCATATGGTGTGCTGATATAACTATAAATTTTCTAATATTTATAGATTTACGATGAAGGAAGAGAACATGGTGATGAGTTTCCACCCCAAAATTCAAGGTTATTTTTCCTATTTCAGGTTAATATACAGGGCCCTAGTTATTTACATGACTCACCACCCAGTTTTGCACATGCATGATCATCTTTATCATGTCAAGGAAACCATAGTTTTCTTGATTTCTTCTAGAAAACTGAGTGCTGTGTCATGAGTGGCTTCCTCAACATGCAGCTCCATAGATCTCAACCTTGCTTCTTCACAATAAAACAACCTGGGCTTAGATAAAGACTGTAACAGAAGCCTTGACCTTGACTACAGAGTTTCCGGTTTGTTAGCCAAAGTGAGAGTCTGGATGTTCTAGCTTCTATTTTAACTGACTGGATTATTCCGATGTGAGAGGCAGAGGTAAGAATTCCCACCTCCTTGCAGTTGCATTATTCTTTTTGAACCTGAGAGAAAGTTAAATGTGAATGCATGTTGTTGCCATAAATACTTAACAAACGTCTTAAATAAGACTCAAAAAAGTCCGAGAAAATCGATTCCTCAGATCAATATCCTGTTTTAATGTGAGCATGCCTGTCTTTTAAATATTGCATTTATATTCAGCTCCTTTAAAGAAGACAACTTATATGTTCATTATTAATATTTGGGACACTTATGGGAAGGGCATAAGTTAAGCTCAAACTGCAAATTATTCATGTATTCTTGAAGCTCACAATTTAATGCCCCATTATGCTGTAGCTTTTCCTGTGCAACATGGGATGTTAAATTGAAAATTCAAATCAGCAGATCCTCATTATTCACACACGTTAATTGTGAATTTACTCACCTGGCAGAATTTGTGACATCCAAGTCAATACTGCTGACACTCAAGCAGTCATTTGTGGATGTGTAGAATGGTAAAGCATCAGAAATGTCTTATGCTCTCATTACAAGCAAACCAATGTTCTCCCCTTGCAAGGTGAATGTTGGGGTTCAGGAATCACCTCACAATCCACACAAACACCAAGTTCAGTCAGAAAGGGATAGTTTATTGAGCATACACCCCAGGACTAGTGGGCCAGGGGCGTGATCCAGATTCTAGAACTGAACCATGACTCCAAGTTAAGATCCTACTGAGGTTTTAAGCCCCAAATCCACAAACATCTATACCAAATTAGTATATCAATCAGAATTTAGGACTAGGGGCTTTCCTTAGGAACGTGTCTTTGTTGTACACTTATTCTGCTCTCAGTGTTTAGGGTACTCAACTGTGACCAGGGTCTTGTCTTGTCTAATATTCATGACCTAACTTGTCAACCAGGATGGGGCTTGTCTAACATTCACGTCTTAACTTGCCAACCAGGATGTCAGTTACCCAGGTACATGTCTCTTTCTGCCAAATAGGATGTTAGTTTCCAGAAAGGTCTTGGGAACTTAAACTTTACTAAACCACTACTCAAAATGGAAGTCTTATTCCAAATAGTTTCTTATATTGGTGCAGGTATTTCTCTTATATTGGGGTTCATCCCATGGGCAACTGACACCATAAAACATGAATTCTATTTGTGTTGAAGTTTCCACTATTCTATTATTCCTTGATTGAATCTCTGCTTTTCAGGATCAAGCCTTCTGGAATGACCATGTTTCCATAATGACCGCAAACTTCCATATAGCAGTCAAATAGCTAGAACCTCTTCAGCAGTAAAGAGATGGCTGAACACCAAAGGTCATACAGTGGCTGGTTGTTGCCTGTGACACCCCAGAATGTCATAGGCTGCTGTGTTAGTTAGTTACTGTCCTGTCACTGTGATAAAACACCATGGCCACCGTAACTTCTAGAAAAAATAGTTTATGGTTCCAGAGGAGTTAGTGTGCCCATTGTGGCATTAAAGAACAGCAGCAGGTAGCAGCCATGACTGCTGAACAAAAAGCTGGGAGCTCACGTGCTTTACCACAAGCTACGACAGAAGGGACAAACTGGAATCTCAAAGCCCACCTCCAGGGACATACTTCTCCAGCAAGGTTGTCCCACCTAACACTGCTCTCAAAACAGCTCTACCAACAGGGAGCCAAGTGTCCCAATACCTGAACCTACGGGAAACATTTCTCATTCACCCCACCAGAGTTGCCGTGTTCAAGTGGCAGTGCTATTCGAAATGTGCTCCTGAGCACAGTTAGATACATGACAGCTCTGCAATGGATCAAAACAGGGGAAGTGCGGGATTTCACTTGCCTTCCTGTTGTAAAAGACCAAACGTAGAATTGCGAGTGATGCTAACGTTCTGAGAGAAAAATGAACACAGGCAGACCACAGTAGCGAGCCGACTGAGCAGCTAATTTTTAAGCCCTAATATGAAGATTTTAAGAGGGGAGCTGTTAAATCTCTCTCCGTTCTAAGTGCCTTGGTAATTAGGATTTCTGTAGAAAGAAGCAATAAGATCCCCCACGTGTCTGTAATTGTATGTACTTTAGCAGACTTTTATGATTTTCTTCAATTCATTCCCATCCTTTCTTATTCTCTCCAAGGGTAATAAATATTATTAGTGTTTTCATGAACAGAGCTCTTCCCACTCTAATTCTGAACTAGGGATTACAAGTATATGAGTACATCGCCTGAGTTTTCCTACTGTGTTCTTCTAGAATTTAACGCAAAGGGAACACACGTAAAGCATCAGTGACTGTTCTGCTCCTTTGCAGCATTTATGCCTCTGATGGACCCAAGTTAGCTTAGTGAGTCGCTTAGTCCTCCTAGTGCTGTAAAAACACCATGACCAAAAGTAACTTGAGGAGGAAAGGGTTTATTCGCCTTATACTTCTATATCACAGTCTGGGAGAAGCCAGGGCAGGGACTCAAACAGGGCAGGAACCTGGAGGCAGGAGCTGATGATGCAAAGGCATGAAGGCTGATTTGCTTTCTTATAAGTCACAGGACACCAGCCCAGGGTAGTAGGGACGCCACTAGCTACAGTGGTGACCTGGGTATTCCCACGTCACTCATCAGTCTAGTCAATGCATTTTCTCAATTGAAATTCCCTCTTCCCAAATGACTCTGGTTTGTGTCAAATTGATATAAAACTAGTGAGAACACTCAGATTAAATTTTTCATGGAAAGGAGGAGGGCTTCATCTCGTCATTATAATTTTAATGAAGCTTCTGCAGCCATATTGTAAGAATGGCATTGGTAGCTGAATTTGGAAACTTCCACGATCTAAATTGAGTGCTACTCTTCGCCTAATATGTTAAAAGCTTTTGAAAAATCAAAGATGTTAAATGTCACTCATGTTTTAATCACCTCATCATCCACATTCATCATCTGCCACGAATTTTAAGTACAAGTAATAAATATATTAAAATAAACTTCCTTTTCTGGTTAGAACGTGGGAATCTGCATGGTCATAATACACAATCATATTTATTTTTTATTCTTAGGTGCTGTAAATTTTTATGATAATTAGCATTTCAGCAAGGAAGAGAAAACTTTCTACAATATGTGTATATGTGAATTATAAGGTGTTTTTCACCTTCAAAATGTAAAATAAAAAATTGTACCTATCTTAGAAACAGAAAAATATAATTAAAGACTCTAGAACTTAAATTTCAAGCATTTATGTTTAATCATAGCAAAGGTCTTCATGAGTGACAATGAACAAAGCCATTTTACCCATCTCCACATTGGATTATAAGAGCTGTGCCCTACTCGCAGCACACACATCTGAGGGTGTGCTCTAGCCTTTTCCAGCATCTGTCATGATGTCTCCTAGCATAGTTTGCAGCACTGTGTAGACTCAGTCTGTGAAACTGTAGCAACTTATGTAAAAGGTTCATATTTAGCAAATTTTGTTTAAGAAGAAAAACATCTGAAATCTCTAGATGCAAACACGCATAAAATTTTTAAAAATATAGTGGGAGAATAGACACCATTTTAAATAACAGAACAAAGGGATAAGATCAGTAGTAGTCATAGTAGTAGCGTAGTAGTAGTAGTATAGTAGTAGTAGTGCAGTAGTAGTGTAGTAGTAGTAGTAGTGTAGTAGTGTAGTAGTAGTAGTAGTAATAGTAGTAGTAGTAGTAGTAGTATGTTTGTGTGTATGTGTGTATGAGTGTATATGCTACGTGATCTGTGAACACACATGCTACATAGCACAAATATGGAGGTCAGAAGAAAACTCTGTGGAGTAGCTTCTCCCCTTCTACATTCTCATAGCTTCCAGGAAACAAAGTCAGGTCTTAAGGCTCGAACAAAAATATAAATAAATACATAAAAACCACTTTTACCCACAGAGCCAGACCACTGGTTCCAGTCTACACACTTTTTTAAAAGAAAATTCTAAGGCATTGTCGAAAGATTTTATAAAAGCAGTTTATATGATTCTTAAGCAGAGTTATAATTATTATAAATTGATCATGACCCATCCCCCAACAATGCTTTTGTAAAATTGGGGGGGATGGGGTTGTGGGAAGCAACACACATTTGTTCATGTGGACATTAAACAGCTTTCAGGACTTGATTTGTTTCTTCAACTTTGTCTTTGAGATATGGTCTCCTCTCTGCCTCTCTTCCCCAACCCCTATGTGTGTGTGTGTCTTTCTGTGTTTGTGTGTGTGTCTGTGTGTGTCTCTTTGTGTGTGTGTGTGTGTGTGTGTGTGTGCATGCACGTGTGCATGTGCCTGTGACTGTGCATGTGTGTGTGTTAACGTGAGGTCTTTGGATCAAACTTAGGTTGTTAGGATTGACTCAGAAATGCTTTTATCTGCTGAACCATCTCCTCATCCCCTCCCAGGAAGTTTTACTTTCATTTTACAATTTTATCATTTGCCTTTAAAATGCTAATAGAACATCCTAATTTAAAGAAAAACAGTCTAATGGCACATTGGAAATATAAAAACAAAGGAACAGTAAGAAAGTTCTGAAAAGTAGTAATAACCAACTCAATCACCTTTAAAATGTATTTCAACATTAAGCAGCTTTTATTAGCATATTTTATACAAATGAATTGCTTAAATATGGTAAAGCATCTTAAAGAGCCAAATCTATTTATAAAAGTTGGTACATGAAATTGTTATGCTAAAATCAATGAACAAACAGTAATTGCTAAATTAAGTTATATCAGGAAATGGGCCAGTCATGAACAAAATATTAAAATTATATCTGTTACAGATAGCTCTAGTAATCAAACAGGGTAAAACCTTGAAAGTTGGAGAATATGTACAATCAAAGGATTTATGGTGTTCGTTAAATTTTTGTTGTTTATAAATGGGGCAAGAAGAGATCTTACAAGAAGAACCTACCAGTTTTTGAAAATGATTCCCAATGCAACAAGTTTCCATGTTTCCCTCAGCCTTGAAGAAGTTAATTGATATGTGTGTCCTATTTAAGGCTGCACTTGTAATAGTCAATGATTATCAGCCCTTGGTCCACTTAAGTGTATTAGCTGTCTCCCACTGAAAAAGAAGCTTCCCTGACCAAAGAAGATGGCAGCCTTACTCTACAATTACAAGGCAGTTTTATAGGCACATTTAGTCGAATTATAATAGTATCTTCCACACTAGGGCCGATGCCTTCCCCAGCTGTAGGCTTCTGACCCGGTTTATAGTAGCAGGCATGAATTTTTTCCCATAGAGAAGGACTTAGTCCAATCAGAAAATGCCTGGTTATCCACATAACATTCATGCTACTCTTGCACCAATGGTCATGCCTTGCTTGGCAGGGCAGTAGTGTAGCATGCAGGGTCCACGGGTGTGAGACTGCGTATGATTTCTCTCTTGCAGCAGCCCACACTGTAAAGGCCAGCCAACAAGAAGGATGCTTCCGGTTCAGTTCCAGCTTATCTTATCTGTACAACCACCAAAGCATGTGTCATCTCAAGCAAGAGTGTACTAACAGTCCTCCTGGGCAACCAAAAACATCAGCATTTTTTTATCTTAAAGAACTAAGATGGGGTTGGGGATTTAGCTCAGTGGTAGAGCGCTTGCCTAGGAAGCGCAAGGCCCTGGGTTCGATCCCAGCTCAAAAAAAAACAAAAAAAAAAAAAAAAAAAAAAAGAACTAAGATGGGGATTCAATGTATTTGAACATGTATGGTTACAAAGACAAAGGAAAAACTCTAAAACTTAAAAGGAGGGCTTGGCTCCTAGGTAGCCAACTAAAAATATTTGCCATAGGTAAACGGAATCTAAATGAACTTAGCCTACAATGGAGTGGTAATACCACAGCTGCTGCAGCATATGCTATCAAATACAAGCCTGGTATCGAGAATGGGTTGCATCGTTTTGAGTTGTTGACCAGTGGGACCCCATAGAGCCTCCTAACATTACAGGCTATTGCCAGAGCCGTTGGTTGCTCTCTACAACTTGATGGTATGACGCCGTGTACTTACACCATAGAATATGGAAAAATCTAGTATTCAACTGGCAGCTTCATCCTCAGAGGCTAGAAAATGCTAAATACAGTAACAGAGGGGAAAATCATCAATCTCACCCTGATAGAATCCCTGTGAGGACAATAGCAACCTGCCTGGCAAGATATATGTCCACTGGTGCAACAGAGACATGACTGTGAGAGGAGAACCAGTTGCCTTTCCTCATGAAATGAAACCCATATCTGACTGTCAATGATCCCAAGAACACGAGTCAATTAAATCATGAGCCCTTCAAAAAAATCTACTACAATCTTCTGCTAGATGAACACAGCAATAAAAATGATTCCTGTACCCATACACTAGTGCACTGCCAAACTCTTTTCATAGACGCTTCTAGCAGATGGTGACAACCAATGAAGAGAGAGAGTGAAGGAGGGAGGGACAGAGAGCAAGAGAGAGTGAGAGTGAGTAGGAGGGAGAGGGAAAGAGAGAGAGAGAGAGAGAGAGAGAGAGAGAGAGAGAGAGAGAGAGAGAGAGAGACTACAACTGTTCAATGAGCAGAGAATAAGGTGTTTCAGGATGCTCAGCCCTCAATGGGATGTCTATATCATACCTCTTCCCTCAAGGCTCATAGATCTGTAGAGAAGATAGAGTGAAAAGAGTATAAAAGCCAGAGATTGTAGATAAATTCAAAGAAACAGCATTTTCCAGATACAACAGGACCGTTGTACATATGAACTCACAGAGGCCATGTGTCTTAGGATTTCTATTGCTGTTATAAAACACCATGACCAAAGAAACCTGGAAAGGAAATGGTTTATTTGTCCTATATATAACAGTTCATTGAGGGAAGCCAAAGCAGGAACTCTATAGGTCATGGGCACAGAAGTGGCAGGAGCTGATGCAGAGGCCATGGAATATTACTGCTTACTGACCTGTTCCTTTTGGCTTGCTTAACCTGATTTCTAATACAAGCCAAGATCACCAGCCAAGGAAGGGTAGCACAATGGGTTGAGCCTTTCATCATCAATCACTCATTAAGAAAATGTACTACAGACTTGCCTGTAGACTAATCTTAAGGAGGCATTTTCTCAATTGGTGTTCACTCCTCTCAGATGACTCTAGCCTGTATCATGTTGGCATAAAACTAGCCAGTTCATTATGGTAGCATGCATAAGAGCTGCGTAAACTCAAGTGAGACAAAATCTCAACTGGAGAAGGAGAGGTAGGCAGGAAGTCCCACACTAAGGAAGTTCTACCCTCAGCTAAAAAGTGTTGTTATTTGATTGCTGCTGGATAAAGGACAGTCAGTTTTCTTCAACAGAGTGACACTGAGTCTGTCAACCACAAGACAAGCCCCATGCCAGAAAGTAGTTGGCCAACATAAACTGAACTCCGTGTTCTTCATGTTGTTCTTGTTATTTTGATAAAGAATGTGGTTTGGGGTAGGTAGGGAGATGAAGAAGGATCTGGAAAGAGTTTGGAGAGAGGGAAAATAAAAGCAAAACATATTTACACAAAATTATCAAAGAATAAATAAAAACCGTAATTTTCTTTAAAAGTAAATGTTTGGCCCAGATAAGCCAGTTTGCTGTCTTCAATTAACAACTAAGGAAAAAAGAAGCAGGTTAAATAACGTGCCTGTGGCTATTCTTTTAAAGAATACATTTCTTGGAAAGTTCTAGTAAATGCCTGGAAAAAGAGCTAAATGTGCATTAACAGAAGAAAGCCCAATAAATAAATTATTGGCATTGAAATAATGTTAAAAGCAGAAAGAAGCAGAGGAGGTATTTGTAAGTTAGAAAAGAGAAGTTTGGGTTGTACCTAACCTCGGGCGTAAGGATCAACTGCTTCTCTGTAGACAGACAAATGACAAACTTGTGGTAGCTTCTGTTTGGATGATGCTAAGGCCAGTCGTGGAAAGTTTTTCTTTTGGTGGGAAGCCTTTTACAATATATGAAATTTGCCAGGTGAATATTCTTTACTAGTTGGACATTCAGTTTGCCTAGAAGCTGGGTTTGTCTCAGTACATGCCACTTGTCTGTATCCAGAGTTGTGACACCTAAAAGATCCTAAAGGTTGGGTATCACTCTATTTCTCTATGTTTATTAGACAGGTTGAGAGAACTTGTCTCCACTGCAAACTTCGGTCGTTTGAAAAGTGAATTCAACTGCTTTCACTTCTTAAGTTAATCTTGGAGTATAAAGAAACCGGTCCTTGCCAAGAACCATCTTTGAACAAACAGGCTGGTCAGGCTTGAGCACTCAGGCGCAGGAACGGGTCCTTTTCCACCCAATTTGCTTGGAAGTTGACTAGGAAGAACACAGGTCTCACCTAATAACCTGTACGTGCATCCCTTGGACCTCCCTCTAAGGACGTGGTAGCCCCCATCCCTCTCCCTTCAGCAATCCTTGGGGAAACTACTGCACACACAGCACACAAACACTGAACTTGCCTCTAGTTTTTTGAGCAAACGCCTTCTTCTCAGTGTTTGAGTCTCTCTCTCTCTCTTCTACTTGAACAGAAAGAGGAAATTAAAATTTATTTTGATGAAAATCCTGGTGATGTAATCTGTGCTTAGCAGGCTGAGTCGAAAGTATTTTAAAATCTCTTTTGGCATTGACACTTTGGCACTGCCCTGCTAAAACTACAGTCCTAAGGATTTTCTGGCTGAGGAGGGAAGCTATGGAAACTGCATGAAGTGCTGGCTTCTCACATTCTCTCCTGAAGGGAGGAACTCAGGAAGAAAAGGCAGTAACAGTTCGTAGCTCATTCCTTGGCTGTGGGAAAATAGACACTCTGAAGGTAGAAATGCATGTGTGTCCATGGAGAATAATGATCAGTTCGTGTCTCAGAAGGTGACACTGGAGTCCTTTTGTACAAAGCAAAACCACACTGCCTGGTTACAGAGCCTTTGCTCTAATTGTCAAAGGGACAAGCAGGAGTCAAATTAGAAGCCACATCCCTTAAAACAGTGATGGCTTCGCCAGGTACTCAAACCTAACTTTCTCTTACTCTCATCCCAGTTGGAGAATCAACCTGAGTGTCTTACACAGATTATTGCTTAAATTTCTCAGTGGCTTCAGGTATTCCTAAAAGCAACGATAAATTGAGAAACCTTTCAAGCCAATCACTATGAATTTCACACATGACATGTAAATCGTGGGTACATATCTAGTGGCCTCGATAGAAGCAGAAATAGAGCTGGTGAGGATGTATGTTAGAGCGTGTCCATGTTTGTTTGACCACAGTGCTTCTGTCGTCTTTGAGGAGCAGCAGATTACAGTGTTGCCCAGTGTATTCAAAGAGATAGGGTGCCACCACCATAATGCTCGGAGTTGTGTCCCATCGGTATAGCCATCCTTAGGCGTTAACTACTTACAAAAAAACACCAATAGCACATCAATTTTGAAATTTGCTATTTTTAATGCTTCACTGAAGGCTAAACTTAACCAGATCTTCATGGAAGGGCACTTCCTCTGCTTCAGCCACTAACAGCGGTGTTACAGCATCAGGAAGGCCAGAGTGTTTTATTTTCAGTTCCCACTCTGTGCACCTTCCTTATCATTTCTCACCTCTTTCTTTATAATGAGTCCTAAATGGGCCCAAATACATTACTACAGGAACATTCACACTAGACAGTTCTCCATAAAACATGCAGTTACCATGCTTCTTAGAGACCAATTTCTTTTCAAAACCTTCATTTTAAATGATATGAGATAAGTTCAGTATGTATGTCATGTGAGTAAGGCTCAGAAGACGCCATAAAGCTGGCTCCATTTCACCCAGAGTGAAGAGAAGGTCAGCATTAGAGTTACCGCTCACAGAATAAATGAACCATCTGGAATGATCAGTTAGTAACAGGAAATCAAGGATGCGTATTGGGGCAGAGTGACTGATTGGGCTGAGACAATCCTGTGGTATGTATTGGTCAGAGATAGAATTCAAATCCATATTGCTAGCACGTCCCAGAAGACCCCGCGGATCCACATATTCAATTTATTTTAAAGGAATTTCAGTGACAAAGAGGTTCCACATGTGAGATGTTTGACGGTGTCTGCTGTGGTGTGGGTGTCTAACAAACACCAGGTCCCTTAATTGGGTGAGTAGTAGGAACCACAAAAAGTTACCCAAAGCCGGTTCTCACAAGTGGGGCTCACTGTGCGGGTTAGTCACATTAAGGAGAGGATGGAAAATGGCTCGAGCAGAGGAAGGTGTTGGAGGTGGTTGACTCCTTCTGGCCAGCAACTCTTTATTCTGCATCAATTCAGAATCTCTGGGACTGACTTACCTCATTTCCTGATGCTGACCTGGTCTCAGATAGATCTCAGAAGTAGCAGATTTAGGATTCTGCTGTTTCCTTTCTGTAGGAGTAATATGCTTCGGAGCTTCAGTGATACTCATTCACTAACAGACACCAGACCTAATGGTGTCCAGTAAGAAGACCCTGAAACTTAGGCTCTTCAGTCATTAGGACCCAGAGGACAGGGCACTGACTGCAGTGTTTATCATTCTTCACAAAAATTCTGGAAACAAAATCAATCCAAAGACTTTAGCACTTTGTTGAATTTAGTTGAGAAACAACCACAGGAATTGCCAAGACATTATACGGGTCTGGAAGGGAGAAGACAAACTTTGAAAATGCCAATCTTATTCAGAAAATCAGACACATGGTACAGTCCTTAACCTGGTTTGACCCAGCTCTCTTGTTGTGCAATGCAAAGTAGTAGCCCATAGACACCCAGACTATTAAGAAACCCCCAAAAGCACTGAAGCCTTTTGATTTTGACTTGTGTATCTGTTCTCTCTCTCTCTCTCTCTCTCTCTCTCTCTCTCTCTCTCTCTCTCTCTTCTCTGAATTATGTTTTTTTATTTTTATCTTGACTATATTTTTCTTACGGAAAAAAAAACTCAGAAATGAGTGTGGGAGCAAATCTGAAGATGAATGACCCAGGATATGTTAACAGAGCTTCAGCGTTAAGCGATTCTTACCCTGACATTCTGTCTCTGCACATAATGTCATGTCATTACTGTGATTCCTACCCACTTTCCATATTTATGCACATGCATATAAAGCTATGCCACTTGCTTTAAAGTAGGAAGGTGTCAGTGATGTGTTCAAAGTTACAGCAACAGCCTGCCTTGTTGCTACTCTCAAGGATGAGTCAGAAGGATCTCAAGTTCAAGACCAGTCTGGGCTATACCTAGTCCTCTGGGCTAGGTGTGTCATTCAGGGGTAGATTACCTACCTAGCATGTTCAAGGCCCCAGGCTCCATCCCCCAGAATCTCATAAATACACAGCAATGCCTAGAGGGAAATTCTATTAAACAGATTTATTTGAGAAGATTCTTTAACTTAATAACCACTGAACTCTGGAAGGTAATGCACGTATTTATAGAATGTTTTGCAGGCTCCAATTATATATGTCAGGAAGCAGTCAAGATAGCAAGGCCTTCTCCTAGGATGATCTTCTTTCCTAAAGGCTTTTAAAGTTATTTTTAAATATGTGTATGTACATGTATCTGTGAGTGGGTATGTACATGTGTCTGTGAGTGGGTATGTACATGTGTCTGTGAGTGGGTATGTACATGTATGGGTGAGTGGGTATGTACATGTGTCTGTGAGTGGGTATGTACATGTGTCTGAGTGTGTATGTACATGTATCTATCTGTGAGTGGGTATGTACATGTGTCTGTGAGTGGGTATGTACATGTGTCTGTGAGTGGGTATGTACATGTGTCTGTGAGTGGGTATGTACATGTGTCTGTGAGTGGGTATGTACATGTGTCTGTGAGTGGGTATGTACATTTGAGACTAGGTGCCCACAGACACCAGAGGCATCATATCTCCCTGATGCTGGAGTTACAAGGGGCTGTGATACAGGTGCTCGGAACTGAACTTGGGTCTTCTTCCACAAGGGCAGTAAACACTCTTAACTGCTGAGCTCTCTCTCCAGCCCAGTGGGATTTCCCAACTTTATAAAGTAGAAAACGCTGTAATATGGTATAAAGTAAATCATTTGCCAGTGTCGCCACACTTCCTTGGTCCTGCCGTCTGCCTCCCTGCTACACACCCTGTGAAGCCCTTCCATCTTCCTCACTTGGCCCCACCAGTCTGAAGTGATCATCTGCTTCCCAAGCCTGAACCAACCAACCTGCTACTGAGCTTCCAGGCGCTTTCTCTTTCTCTCTCTGTCTCTCTCTTTCTCTCTGTCTGTCTCTGTCCTCTGTCTGTCTCTGTCTCTCTGTCTCTCTCCCTGTCTCTCTGTCTCTGTGTCTCTCTCTCTCTATCTCTCTCTATCTCTCTGTCTCTGTCTCTCTCTGTCTCTGTCTCTCTCTCTCTGTCTCTGTCTCTCTCTCTTCCCTCTCTCTCTCTAGCATCTTCTGAGTTGAACCCACCTATCAATTCTATGCGATGTTTCTTATATATTTCCCTTAGTTGGACAGGCGTCAGAAAGGTTGCCCGGGCTTCCTGAGTGACCTCAGCAAGCATGGATGCTACACAACTCCTGCTGCCATTGCCATAAAGGGCTTCCTTTATTTCCCAGCTTTGACTGTGGTGAGGAGAGCAGGCAGCTCTCGGTGGTGTTATTTGGGAGCTCTTCTGTCTCACCTTTCAGAAACATTTTGCACATCCTAACAACGTCTTCCTTTGTCAGAATACCTGATGCAACACCATGCACGCTCCTGTTGCCTGGGGAGGCTTATTCTTTTATGTTCCTCTCTAAGTGGAGATATTGGCTCTGAGGAGGAGGAAGAGGAAAATCTACTGTCTGTTCCTGCAGCATAAGAGCTATCCTGGGCTCTTAGGGCCTCAAAGTTGCTGTGTTCCCACCCTTTCTACTTAGCTTCCTGCTTTGTTTCTTCCCTTTCCTCTCTTTAGTTGTGTTTGTTTTCTTTGCTGTAGTTCCTTTGAACTCCTTAGGGAGCCAAAACTGCAGTCAGACAGAAGAACAGGAATAGCTAGCCCATGATCAGTCTTGGGCTGGGAAATGCCTTTTGTCCCTTTTCCCTTAAAGATATATTTTTATTTTAAGTGCACAAGTGTTTTGTGTATGAGTGCACGTGTACCATCTACATTCCTTATCATCATGGAGGGCAGAAGATGGCACTGGAGCTGGAGTAATAGGTGGTTGTAAGCCACTGGGTAGGTTCTGGGAACCAAATTTAGTTCTTCTGCAAGAGCAACAAACTCTCTTAACCACTATCTCCATCTCTCTGGGCTCATGTTCCTTTTAAAAAAGGAGACTTGAGCACATTAACCTAGAAAAGATGAACAGTGGCTCAACAATACAGCCCAGTATGTCCAGAACCAACCCAGAGTGCCAGATTTCTTTCTCTCCTTAGACCCCACCCCTGTCTCAATTCTTAGACACAAATACTGCTATCCTAAAAGGTGCTTTTAGGGTGTGAGTGTTGATCCATACTGAATGTTCCCATGGCATTAGAGGTCAGATATCCTGTATGTGTCTGTGAAATTGTCAGCCAGCTGTTAGAGGAAATTTACAAGACACCTTTTCCTTAAACCTACCAAAAAAATGCTTTTGTCAACAAATTCCTGCTCAAACTTCCTGCTCCAACAGTGTTTGCTTCCTCACTGCTAGGAGAGGAAACAAAAAATAGAACAGTTTTCCTGCTTCAGGAAGTTGGGTCCAGACAAGTCTGTGTGCCATGGTGAGGCCTGCATCCTATGAAAACTTCTGAGAAGTAATCACTAGGGTATTGTATTTAGGAACAGCCTGGCTGAAAGCATCCCTGTGGCATTAAAGGGATAACCTTGTGCTCAATTATCTTGTGCTTAATTTCTGTTTAGGAGAATCAGGAGAGCTGCAGAGTACAGAATGCTTCTGAATGAGGCAAGTCCGCTAGGCTTCCTGGTCTCTCCTCCTAGTGGGAGCTGTGTAGGAAGTGCAGGAGTGTGCAAAGGCAATACATGTGTGCACCAATAAGTGGACAGAGAATAGTACTGAATTAAGCTCAGTTACTCTTAAAATTCAGCTTTCTCCTTCCATGGCTTGTGTGAGAATTCCCTATACCTCTCCTTTGTCCTCCATATTTCTTTACGTCCGGGTTTTGTGCTCATCACATGAATAGCAAGTGAAGCGTCTACATATTAATACACTTTAAGTGATGGAAAAAATGCTCTCTAAATTTGTCACCATTCTCTTATCCTTTCTATGGTTTTATACAGTCCTAAACAGTCTACAACAGAGACCAGCTCAGTCACCTGAGGGACGACCTACCCTGCCCTCCTGGGAGCTAGCCTAAGCCACATGAATGAGTTGTTCCCAGAAGATCCAATCAGAAGCCTTATCTAAGTTGAGCCTTGTCCAACAAGGGGACAAAGAGACAGACAGAGTCCAGGCTTTGTGTCTTTCCAGTTGAAACACTTGGAATTATGGTACACAAAATCTACCCATGTCATGGGCTATTCAAATGCTAGAGCCACAGAATATGCGAACATATGAAAATGCCACCAAACTGTAGGCTGGTCAGTTGTAGGGCAAAGGCAACGGAAACAGTGACTTGAATTTCTGAAACAATAAAGGATCATGTGGAACAATTTTCAAATGGTGTCCAAGTAGATGGTGGTGAAGTCCTGCATTGGGCTGTATTATCTAGCATCCCTACAGAATTGCACAAAGAGACCTCAGTCCACTGAGGGGCTTCTCTGAGGACCTTTGATAGGGACACTAATCCCTTTCAGCTTGGGGTGTCACTACCATAATTCAATGTCTTCTAAAGGCCCCGTCTCCATATTCTACCCTGTGAGTATTGGACATCAATAAGTCATTTTGAGAAATGAAAACCATGCAGTCTGTAGCATTCAGAAGGCTTCCTGTGAGTGTTTGAGACATTTATAAGCTGTATACGAAGGTGATTTCCAAGGTGCTAGGCTACATCTAGGCTGGCTCCAAAAATCAGCCATTTTTCTTCCCAGCAGCACATTCTTTGCAGCGATCCTTCTGTTAAAATAAAATAAAATTAATGTCCATTCTGTAAGATTTTTTTTCGACACTGTAAAATTGTCTTTAAAAATGTGTTGAAAAAAAATGATTACTCCGGTAATACAGCCATGGGCCATCTCTTTATCTCAGGACTGAACCCCACTGACTTTCCTTCCCTCCTCGTGTGCCTCATGGCTAGAGCGAACTGTTACCACAACCTAAAGTTCTACATTGTGTTAAGAGCTTTCAGATAACTCGGGTCAGTTTGCACTTTGTTGTACTAAGAACAGCGAGTAGATATAACAGTGAAAAATGTTAAGCCCCACAAAAATGTCTGGCCTGTTCCAACCTGGACTTGCCAGCTAATTTCCAACCAGCAGTTTATAATACACACAGAACTGCATCGCCTCAAGTATAAAGAGCCAGGTAATAGATGAGCTGTAGTCTGCTCCTTGCTGCCTGCTCTGGCTTCGTACACCACAGAAATTACAAAATCAATGAGATAAAAGCCACATGTCATCCCGTTCTCTCTGTGCACTACTTACAGCCCAGGAGGCTGAAGGGTCACATTAACCCTCTAAAGATGCTCTGGAAGTTGGGAAGTGTTTCTTCCCACACCTGAAAGTCATGTCCTCGGCCTTTTAAATGGGTCCTCTTGTAGCCTGTTTCAGCTTTGTCTATAGACATCGCCACTACATCCAAGGCTCTCCCTACTATGGTTGCTGTTCTAGCAGTTCTCATTTCCTTTGTGCCACCATGATATCTGACCTCATCCCTTCCCCAGACCCACACACCATGCTCAGTCCTGACACTGCTGGCAGAAATAAATGGTTGAAGGATTCTCACCTTATACTTCTTTTGTTCTCCATAATTCTTTTTTTTTTTAAAAACAATCTGACATATAAAAGCTAGTGAGTGTTGGGAATATCTCCCAGAGATTCCCTAATGGTTATTACTTTGGTGCTACTATTGAACCCCTACCCTGGTCTGACAGTAAGCTTATCTGAGCAATTCAGCTCAGACACTGGAAGAGTCACTTTTTGGAAACCTTCTTGGTGCTCTTTCCCTCCAGGCAGTGAAATCCTTGTTTCCTCTTCAATGCCTCTAACATTTCTCACACCTAGGCCTTTGTCTTCCTATCTGTAGCACTTACAAGGAGCTGCTCGCAAGTTTCCCTCTTCATATCTAGCCACGAGCTCCTGGGGCAGGACCGCCTCTGTTTTTCTCTGGGTCCCAAGCTCCTGACACATTGCCTAGCATAGGACACATGCTGGGGAGCTGTTCGTTGACATAGTGAGTGGCTAAGTGACAGACGGCCCTCCCTGCTTCTCCTGCCAGCTGCCAAGTACGCCTCCGACAGTCAGTAATCGCCTGCCGCCATCTTCCATGGCTTCTAGTCAAGACTCCTGGTACACTTATCGTCTCCCAGGATAGTCCCACCTATCTCTTCACACGCATAGGTAAATTCCTCTGCCAAGTTCCTTCTCTTCCACATCTGTGCCTGTCTTGTCCTCTTGGATCTTCTCAAGAAGGACATATCCATCTTCTCTGTTGAGCAACACATGGGTCATGTACAACAAACTGCCTGAGAATCAGACCGGGGCTGACACCCCCTGCAGCTGCTACCAGCCTCACTTGCAGAGAACCCGGATTGTATCACTTGAGGAAACAAAGCCTTTGTTCAGTCTTATGAAACAGCTCCAGGTCTATTGTAGCCAGTTGGTTTACCAAAGCAACCTTCTTGTCCAGTCTACAGAGGATATCACATGCTTTTGGTCACTCTTCACCTTTGGACATGTCACCTCCTGGACACTTCCAGCTACAGAAATTTGAGCATCCTTTAAGACCTTGCTTACATGGCCACTGGCTAGGAAACACGGCTAGAAACACTTCCCTTTGGGCCACCCCCAGAGGAAAGAGAATTAACTCAGCCTTTGCTTATGCCTTCTTCACTTTCCATAAGGAATCCTGGAAAATATCCTTTCTGTTACACTGTGAACTCCTGCGGGGTCTATCACCATGTTTCCTTCATCCAATCTCACTCACGAACAGGCTTGATTCATGACTGAGAACATTGTAAAAGATCTGGGAAATAATTACCCTTAAAAAAAAAACCTTGAAAAGCAGCAAGATGGATCAGTGCATAAGTCTATTTATTGCCAAACCTAATGACCTGAGTTTGATTCCCATGGCCTGCATGGTAGAAGGAGAGAACCGATTCTCACCTTCATCCTCTGACTTCTGCATGCCCTTTGGTGCACACAAGCCTACACACACACACACACACACACACACACACACATACACACACACACAGCTTTGAGCTGAAGTCCGTGGTTTTGGTGTATCTATCCTTGCCTGTTGAGTCATGTGACTAATGGTGAAACTGAGGTGAAGGCTCCTGAGACGCCTTACCAGTCCACAGCAGATAAAAGCACGGGGAGAAAGGAGTGTGCCTAGGAAGAACGTGGCTCCCTTGTTTGCTTCCTAGAAATTCAGCTTAGCAACTTTTGAATGACTATGATGACACATTGACTTCCTATCCCTAGTTAAGAACCAGAAGAACCAAGGAACTCTGGGTCCTCTTTTTCTCTAACTCCAGTGTGTGTGAAGAAGCTCACCCCCTCTTTCTAACATCACTCCCCAGTTTGTACAGGCTGTTATTGAATTCACAAGTCAAGGGATTTAGGGCCAGATATCTACATTTTCCATCTATTCTCTTAGTTCCTTGGCATTAGCTGATCCTATATATGGTAGCAAGAAATATTATGCAGTAGTGTATAAAGAGTCTTATTTCCATTTAATTACTTTTGATAAATACATTTCCTAAACCAAATTCATGATCTTGAGAAAACAACAGCACTGCTGGTATGATTGCTTTGAATTTAGATTATATTTTGATAATAGAATATAGGGGAAATATCTTTGTGTTTTTATTCCATTTTCAAAGAAATCGATGGTGGGTTTTCTCTTTCTAATTTAAACATTCCCCTGCAGTGTTGATAACTCAAAGCAAATCTCATTATACACAGTGCATAAGAACCAGAAAATGATGCTGAATTGAGTTGAAAAATGAAACCTTCATTTCAGCCAGATAGGAGAGCTCCACCAAGACTATTTGAAGCACTATCTATCTCCCTTGTCTCTATGGCACCTTACAAAGGGCAACATGGCACATTCACTGTCAAAAGTGGCCTGTGTCCCCGAGGTAGGTACAAAACATAGACATAAATTAAATTATAAACTAATGCATTGCAGTATCTGGTTCCATTGCCAATTATAGAAGGTGTGCAGGAACTCACAAGTGTAACAGGGAATATCCAAGAGCTGTAACCAGAAATAAGAGGAAAGGCATGCCATATTGCCATATTTGAATAAAGGGGTGGGGGGCCCACGAAGGAAAGTGACCTTGGCCACAGCCTTTATGGAGCATGGAAACTGAAGCAATGGCTGGGATACTGGATAAGTCAATGTACTTGAGGGTCACACGTAGAAAGCTTGGGTTGACAAGGCAAGGAACCAAAAAGTAGGGTCCAAGAGAACATAAGCAGGCCTTTGAGACCATAAGGTTTCGATAGCAAGGGGAGAGACTACAAGGGGGAATAGCAGTTCTGAGGCCACAACGTTTTAAGTTTCCAAAACTGATGCTGGGGGCAGTAAACTGGACAGGAGAGACGTGAGGCTTTCATTAGGCTTGCACGCAGAGTGAACATGAAGGCGAGGAGCCTGAGTGAACTAGGGATAAAGTATCCACTCTTCAGTAGACTAGGAAATAAGGACACTCTGCTATGTGGACACCTGAGGGAGTGTAAAAATAACTGCTACTTCTCCTTGAGAGCTTGCACTGTGCCAAACAGCGTGATGATAGTCATACTAGCAGGCAACTGCGTCATGAGGACCCCGAGCCAAACGCTGCTTGAAACAGTGCCAGTGTGGATACATAGAAGACGCCTGACACCCTCTGGTGATGTCACACATGAGTCTTCCAGCCGCCCCGCAGCATGCACATGCGCAGACAATGCACATGTACACACACACACAAGGAAATCAATGCATAGAGGGACTAAGCAATTTGCCAGTGACTTCTAGAAAGCCATAGTTTGAAGCCAGGGAGCTGGGCTTCCGAGTGTGAGGTCATAGCCAACATTGTACATGCCTGGTCATTGTGCCCCAAGTGAGCCCAGCATCATGGCTTCCTGGTCATCTCACTGTATACCAGATTCTGACTGTCAGTGAGGTTTGCTGGAGGTGTCTAAGGCTAACCACAAAAACTGCTACAGGAAGGCAGTACTGATCCTCTTTAGAGAGTCATTCAGAAGTCAGAAGCCTCAAAGTGGGGAAGTCAGAGATGAGCATGCCTCGTGAAATGCAGATCACAGTAATATTTTAATTAACATGAAACAATTATATTACATATGTAATTTATTCTATCACCAGGTTGCACTGAAATTTTTATTGGCAATTCTGAGTACATGCATTAAGGATGTTAATAAAAACATTTAGACTATGTTTTATTTTCCTAATTGCTTTTTTTTTTCTGGTTCAATAAGGATAATGATATAATATCAATAGGAAAATTTCACTTAATTTGAGATTCTGCTCTTTATTTTCCACTCTAGGCAATGTGTCAATAAAGAGCATACTGATTCCGGGCAGCAAAATAAATATAACAGAATAATATTTGATCACATTAATAATGTAAACGGCAAAAAATTAAATGACATTCAGAAACATCCCTAAATTTAAAAAAAACTGCTTATCAGAAAGACAGGGGAGTTTTTCAAATATGATTTTTATCACAAACCAAATCCTGTTAACTTCTGGTGCCAGAGGCAGGTGGCAGAGAGATTCATCATTTCCCAGGCTGCCGTCTAGAACACAGGAGGGCCACTTTTGTGTGTCATCGGGTCCTAAATGATATATGTCCCCTTAGCCTGGCAACTCTTCTTCTAGCCTCTGAAAACATCCCCAATGGCTGGCTCCCCACGTGAGCCACATCCCTACAATTACTCTTTGCAAAGGGCGGAGGGTGGGGGGACGGAAAGAGAATGAAATTATTTGTGAGAGTAAAATCTGTCCCCAATCATAAGAACCCTGAGGCTAAAAATCTGCTGTATCTTTTCCTCTTTGTGAAATAATATTAAGTTCGGGCGTGTATAATTATACAGGAACCACCAGGCTGTGAAGGATGAGAAAATATAACACAATTATCTCTTCACAAACCTCAGCTGAAGTCTGACAGAAATCAACATGAGCTGAGAGCGCTCTTCTCCGCCCCTGTCCCTCTCCAACTTAACCCCTGCCTTCAAATGGCTGTCTCCCAGCTTTCACACTGTGAATGCTGCCTACACGCCTGTCACTGGACACCTGCGGTGGCCTGGTGAGCTTTCTATGGAGGATTCTCATTCTGAGGAGGCGGGAGGCTGCGAGAAGCGAAGCGTTTGCTTGTTTGGATGCACCAGGAACGCTGACCTCAAAATCAGTTGAAAAGCAACCCAAGCTAGGAGGCAACAGCATCTCTCCTCTGGAGCTGCCAGCAAGAGGGAGAAAGAAGCAGGGGGAACGAAAGCTGTTACATGTCAAGAAGGAATTAGCAGGTCACTTAGAAGAAAGAGAGAGAAAAAATACACAAGAGTTGTGTTCCCAGTGGGCAATATGCTTGCAGAAATGCCCTCTGTACCCTGGAAACCACACGGGTGTGCATGTAAGGGTTTCTGTGGAATGAACGGAATTGTGCTTTCATTCCCAAAAGAGGCCTTGGGTCCACTGCTGCTCTGCTAGGTCCATGCTGTCTCCAGCCAGTGCTTCAGCCTTCACCCCTCTGATTCTTACCTTGGAGCTTCGTGTCTGGTTCATTCTTTGCATCTTTGTTTATTTAGCTCCTCATCTACTGTTACCTGTGAACAGACTCTTCATTCTCTACAGCCTAGGAGATACCCCCACTGCAGTACAAAGGCAGCAATTGACCCTGAACCTCCATTCTGGGCCAAGTGCCCCAGATCCCCACCAGACAGAGCTCACAGAAACTGAAAGGAGAAATCATGCTTTTGATGGCAAGTTCATTTCCAAGGTTCTATTTTGAAAGAAAGTAATTGCCTTGGGGTGATTTTCAAATCACTGTCCCATTGTAAAGTCAGGCTCTGTCCCCTGGCCAAAACATGGGTGGCAAGGCAGGGGGGGAAGGAATGAGGCTGGTTGTGTGTGTGTGTGTGGGGGAACAGCCGTTACTTTGGATACATCACTCTTGATGTCACACGTCTCTTGGTTCATACTAACCCTCATAACCCAGAGAGTATAAAATATAGTCCTAAGAAAACTTTATCCAGGTTGAAAACATTCTTAACAGAGGATTCAAGATGGCTGAACAGAAGTGCCCAGCACTCCCTTGCTCCTCCACAAAGAAGAAAGAATCCAGCAGGCAGCTGTAGAGAGACTCTCTTGTGTACATATGAAAGCATCACCTGTCACTAAAATGCTGATGGCCTATTAGTTGGAGCAGGAAGTAGGGGGTGGGAGTTCCAGCAAGGAGAGAGGAACTCTTAGATAGAGTCAGGCATGGGAAGAGATTTGCCCCAAACTCTGAGAAGTCAGACACATGAAACTGAGAAGAGGTACCCAGCCACATGGCAATTATAAAATAGAATAAATTGGTTAATTACGTTATGAGCTAGTTGGGGAACAAGCCCGAGCTTATGGCCCAGGCATTTATTCATAAGCCATAAATCCCAGAGTCACTATTTCAGAAACAGGGGCACGGGTAGAAGAGCCTTCAGTTCCAGGCATCAAGGGTAGAGCTGTGTTGTGAGGGAAGCTGCTGAGAATTCAGTAGAAGAAAAAGTGAAATCTTGTAAGAGCCAGAGACATGGGACAACAGCAGTGGGATAAACAGGATACCCACTCTGTTCCTCCAGCTCCATAGCAGTAAGGGGTCTCCCTTCTGCAGGATGAGAGTGGCAGAAAGGCTGGCTACACCGTCATCCATGTGGATTACTGCAGCCCTGGCTAGTGGCAAGTCTCAGCAGTTCTCCCAGGCTGGCAGCTGTACCAGGTAAGAAGCTTGAGATCTTCATGGCCTCCTGGCTTTGGGAAAGGAATGACATCATTGCCTTTCTGTTGGCACTGGTCATGGCTACCAGCTGTTCCGTTACATTTCCTGTCGTTGAGTTTGACTTCCCAAGCAATGTCAGTGTCTGTGTAACCAGTTCGCTGCTTTAAGTTCAATTGCTGTTAAGTACAAAAACGTGTTTTCCTTTTTCCTGGTTAGATTTCCTTCTGATGTAATTTCTGCCCTCAGTATCCCCTAACTGTCCAAGCTACAGGCTGTAGCTCTCCCCCATCACATCCAGATCTGGTCTGGAAGATGAAGTGGAGTGCAAAGGTTTTATATCTTGACTAATTCTGCAACTTTCAGACACAGTCCTGCTTAAGCCTATTCATACCTCTTTGGTCCATATTGCAACTATCAACGAAAGGTTCAAGTTTCCTGAACCAGTGAGAGGTGAAAGGGTAGAACTTGTAAAATTTGAGAAATTCTGGCATCAAGTTGATTTTCTGGTTAAAACTCAAATTAATAGCTGTCACATTCAAATCTGCCCAACTACTGAAATGAATATACTCATTAGTCTATCTGCCCAGGAAGGGGAGAGTGATAGTTCAGCTAGCTACTGCTGCAGAGTAAACCTGCATAGCACATCTATAAACACTATTTAGTTCCTTTCATTGCTGTTGGGCTCAATTGGTGTTCTATCTTGAGGTGCTCACGTGGTTGTAAGTAATAGCTGGGCCTTCAGTCTTCTGAAGGAGCAGCTGAGTTGGATACTCATTAAAGTCTTTGGGTCAAGACTAGGTGCTGTGTATGGGACAGAAGTTTGGCAGAGACATACGGCTTCATTGTCTCCCCAGCTTTCCCATATGTTTTGGGCTTCTCACAGCATTAGCATTGAGGCTGACTCTAAGATTATCACCCCTCAAAAGACCCAAGCAGAGGCTTCAAGTCCCTCATAGCTCAGACTGGATATTTTCCAACGTAGCACTCTTAGTCAAACAGACTCAAGAGTCGAGGAGTTAGTGCCATCTCCCAGTGGTGGCCTGGAAAGTATGAGACATCAGCTTGAAAAATACAGAGATCACAGTCCCTTCCTGTGTAACCCTGGCTTATGAGCATCCCCTCTCTGAGTCCAAGCATCTCCAACTGTAGCAGGAGAGAACTAAAAGAGATTGCTTTACAGCCTGCACCTGCTGAAAGCACTCACAGCCTGGCTCACTGTGAACAATGACATCTGTATCTACCCAGCTATAGGTCCTGAAAACCAAATCAAATGAAAGGGAGAGCTTAAATTGCTAACAATTCTTATGAGGTTGCTTTTAGACAGAGAATGTAAGAAATTAGATGATTAAAGAATTTTCAAAAAGTCCACCCGTGTTTGACAGCTGTTGAGCAGCAAAAAAAAGCAATATAATTCTACTAAATTAAAAGCCTCTATAGAAAAGGGAATGTGAAAATGGGGACTCTCCTTTCCCAACAAGCAAACCCCGTGAACATTAATTTTCTACTGCAAATCTCAGAGCATGTGTCGCCTTCTCCAGCCTAAGGTTTCGCTATTTTCTTTTTATTGGAGAGGCACTGCCAGCACAGAGAACATAATTTTATCATAGAAAATCAGAGCCAAAGGGGACCACAAGGCCATCCCTTCCGGAGCAGTGGCAAGGGACAGAGGAGTAGAGACTGCATACACCCAGTGATAATCATCCCCAGACTAAATCATTTCCCAGCATCAAACAAGGAGCCAGTGAGAACGCTGCGGCAGCCAGTGTGGGGAAGGTCCTGACCTCCAGTGCGGCCAGCAGAGGTCCTAGGTCCTGACACTCAAAAGTGCTTTGTAAAGGGCATTGCCCATATACACCCTCCAGCCCTACAAGCCTCTTTCCATCTCCAGTTCTCCTTCCTCTTTCCTTCCCTCCTTTTCTTTCCAATGTTTTATTATTTGTATCAGAAAAGCATTCCTCATTACTGTACTTGACCTTCTCATTGACCCCATGCTTCTTCTGAGTCCAGTTGTTCACACTACCACTGAGGTAAAATGAAGGTTTGCAAGTGGACAATGTGGCAGGTCAGGCATGGCCACCAGTCTATAGCAAAGCGTCACAAATGTCAGTTGCAAAGTGGCTTCTAATCTTCCTCAAGAACCTTCCTTTTATCCTTAGCCATCACTGTTTTTAATGACTAAGATTTTTTGAGTTCTTTCTTTATGGGGTTCAGTCTTTTTTATTTAAATTATTTGCACACATACACAAAGTTCTATATAACGGTGGTTTATACGCAGGTGTGTGTATGCGGGTGTAAAGCCAGAGCTAATGCCTTGTATCCCGGTCATCACTTTTCCTTTGAGATGGGCCAGCAAGTCTTATATATTCTCTGGTCTCCACCTTCCACAGCACTGGGATTACAAGTGCATCCAGCCATGCCCTACACTTTAAATATAAGGTACTGGGACACGAACTCAGACACGAAAGCTTGTGCAGCAAGCTCAGTTTACCTCCTGAGCCAACCCTAGCCCGTGTGTATGTATTACTGAGTATTCATGTTCTATGTGGATATTTTATTTTACCTGTACATGTGAATAACAAGGCTGGATATTTCTGTAGCCTATTTCAGATGACTAAACCGAAGTAGAGAGAGGTAAATATTAAAGTTTCAGGGACATGAAGTCAATTGATATTAGAAACTGAGAAGCACCCAAGATATGTGACTCAAAACCTCAGAGTATAATTCTTAAAATTGTTAGGAACTCCAGTCACCTGAGAAGGTCATCTCCTATACTGAAATTTCTCGATTCTTGAAAATTGAGACTATGGTGTTAAAATATCTATGTGTGTCCTAGACGGCATATTCGTACTCGGAGATAACTCAGAGTCTGGAGCTGCTGCAAACAATGCTTGCCTTACTTTGTGTGCAACTTGCATGGGGCTTTGCTTGATTTGACTGACAGGAAATGAACACAGTAGCTTGATGAAGTAGAAGGCCAAGATCTGAGACTGAGCTCGGACACTTGAAGCTGAGTAACGATGAAGTGCTCAATTGTCCTCTTTGGGTAATTGGTTAGTGCTGTGTGAGTGTGTGTGTGTGTGTGTGTGTGTGTGTGTGTGTGTGTTGTACATATATGTATATAAACTATAATATTTTATATGTTATGTTTTATATATTATGTTTATATCTTATATATATTATATAACTGTATATAATTTATGATATATAAACTAACAATAGTATATAGAGAGAGGTACATAGATACATATAAACAGAGATCGAAGTAAATAATGATAAAGGTAGTCCAGAAGCCTGGAAATATGATAGTCTTTTCTCCCCATATTTTCTGGGTAAGAAGAAAAGAATCTTCTTTGACTTGGCTTCTTTTCTTCTTCAAGGGGGTCCCTCACATTGTCCCTGGAAGAAAAGAAGAAAAGGCCTGGTTTCCCAGGATCCCCTTGGGCTGCTCGGCAGCCTTGGCCTCTTCTCCTGTTGATTCTTGGCCCCAGCAGAGAGGCAATGTCTGCCTCTCTGTTTGAGTTTCACAAGTCCAATGTCTGTGTCCAAAGTTCTTCATAACATTTATCTTTTAAAACTTTAAGTAAGTTTCCCCCTGAGAAATTTCACAATGTGGAAATAGCTGTGGGAAAATAATTAGGAAAATTACAGATAGCATGTCCGTAGCATGTCCCACACCTGGCTTTTGGTTCATGTGGCTATCTTGGTTTTTATAAAGGAGAATAGAGGGTTCAACTGTCTTAAAAGATTTGCCTGGATTTGCCCCGTCTCTCCAAGGCACCCAATGACCCAGAAAGTCATAAAACAGGCACAGAATCTAACCTATTGTCTCCATGACAAGGGTCAAAGGCCTGGGGGGTGGGGGGGGCACCACACGTTTCTAAATGGTAAGATGGCCAACTCACTCACTCATGGGTGTTGGTGACATGACCATATCATGAAGTAGCTGAACATACATCTGATCTCTACAGACTACATGTAAAATGGTGTCTATGCTGGCCAGGTGTGATTACAGGGACCAACTTCCTTCCCCAAACAAGTTAACACCCCTCATCCTGTCTTAGCAGCCATACCTCACGCTCCTACCTGGCATCACTCTGATCACTGGAGCCCGGCCCATGCCTGGTGTCACTTCATACTTAATTCTTGCTTAGAACCAAAGAACATGCTAGCAATTTGATTAATAAAAACATGGGTACTTTATGGATAATGTTTGGATTTTCTTGATAACATGTATCCTTAAAATCTCATTGCCCTCAAAGAAATGAGACTGATGTCATGAATGTGGAGATTTGAATGTATCAGAGTCTGACATTTACTGACAAGGTAAAGGCTTGCACAAAAGACTCCATGTAAACAGCACATGGTATAACAGAAAGGGAAAATACTCACAAAGGGGTTACTATTAAAAACGAATAACAGACTCATATATTCAAAAACAAAAATTGAAGTTACCTGATTTAGAAAGGGCCAAAGGATGTGGATAGATGTCTCTTCAAAGAGCACATCAAGAGCATACAAGTGAAAGATGATTGACATTTCTAATCCTCTGAGAAAAATACGCAGAGACAACACCTCATTCCAGTGAGGACAGCCATTCTCACAACAGCAAATGGAAAATGTTTTTATGTCTTAGACAAACTGGTTCTCTCCTTCACTACTGGGAATGTAAAACGGAGCCATTATTGTGGGAAGTAGTTAAGAATGTCTCAAAAATCAGAAGTAGCATGCAGCCAAATAATACTGCTATCAGACCTTCAACCCAAGGAAGAGAAGTCAATGTGCCAGAAACATACTTATTCCTCATGTTTGCCATATCATGATTCACAACCACCAAAAGATGAAAGTCCCTTAAATATCGCAGGTATACGACTGAGGATGTATATACATACAGTGGAATATTATTCAGCCATAAAGAGAGACATCTTGTCATAGTCTATGATGGAGAGGAACTCTAAGGATAGACCTTGAGCTAAATAAAAGAAGAATGGGTACTATGACCTCACTTCCTCAAGATCTCTAAAGTAGTCAAATTGAGCTAGGAATGTAGCATAGAAGTAATATGCCTTCATATTACATACAACTTCATGGTTTTGAAAGAACGAACAAACTCATAGCAGCAGAAAGGAGAATGCCATTTGCTGGGGAGGGGATGAATGAGGAGTTGTTATTAATGGCTACAGAGTTTCAGTTATACAAGAAGAAAGTGTTCCAGAAAAGCAATTTTTATCTTTTTTTTCTTTATTAACTTGAGTATGTCTTATTTACATTTCGATTGTTATTCCCTTTCCTGGTTTCTGGGCCAACATCCCCCTAACCCCTCCCCTCCCCTTCTATATGAGTGTTCCCCTCCCCATCCTCCCCCCATTACCACCCTCCCCCCAACAATCACGTTCACTGGAGGTTCAGTCTTAGCAGGACCAAGGGCTTCCCTTCCACTGGTGCTCTTACTAGGCTATTCATTGCTACCTATGAGGTTGGAGCCCAGGGTCAGTCCATGTATAGTCTTTGGGTAGTGGCTTAGTCCCTGGAAGCTCTGGTTGGTTGGCATTGTTGTTCATATGGGGTCTCAAGCCCCTTCAAGCTCTTCCAGTCCTTTCTCTGATTCCTTCAACGGGGGTCCTGCTCAGTTCAGTGGTTTGCTGCTGGCATTCGCCTATGTATTTGCTGTATTCTGGCTGTGTCTCAGGAGAGATCTACATCCGGTTCCTGTCAGCCTGCACTTCTTTGCTTCATCCATCTTGTCTAATTGGGTGGCTGTGTATTTATGGGCCACATGTGGGGCAGGCTCTGAATGGGTGTTCCTTCTGCCTCTGTTTTAATCTTTGCCTCCCTATTCCCTGCCAAGGGTATTCTTGTTCCCCTTTTAAAGAATGAGTGAAGCATTCGCATTTTGATCATCCGTCTTGAGTTCCATGTGTTCTTGCATCTAGGGCAATTCAAGCATTTGGGCTAATAGCCACTTATCAATGAGTGCATACCATGTGTGTTTTCCTGTGATTGGGTTACCTTACTCAGGATGATATTTTCCAGTTCCCTCCATTTGCCTATGAATTTCATAAAGTCATTGTTTTTGATAGCTGAGTAACATTCCATTGTGTAGATGTACCACATTTTCTGTATCCATTCCTCTGTTGAAGGGCATCTGGGTTCTTTCCAGCTTCTGGCTATTATAAATAAGGCTGCTATGAACATAGTGGAGCATGTGCCTTTGTTATATGTTGGGGCATCTTTTGGGTATATGCCCAAGAGAAGCGTTGCTGGAAAAATGATAGCATTTTCAGCAAATGGTGCTGGTTCAACTGGAGGTCAACATGTAGAAGAATGAAGATCGATCCATGCTTATCACCCTGTACAAAGCTTAAGTCCAAGTGGATCAAGGACCTCCACATCAAACCAGATATACTCAAACTAATAGAAGAAAAAGTGGTGAAGCATCTAGAACACATGGGCACTGGAGAAAATTTCCTGAACAAAACACCAATGGCTTATGCTCTAAGATCAAGAATTGACAAATGGGATCTCATAAAACTGCAAAGCTCTGTAAGGCAAAGGACACTGTGGTTAGGACAAAATGGCAACCAACAGATTGGGAAAAGATCTTTACCATTCCTACAACAGATAGAGGCCTTATATCCAAAATATACAAAGAACTCAAGAAGTTAGACCGCAGGGAGACAAATAACCCTATTAAAAAATGGGGTTCAGAGCTAAACAAAGAATTCACAGCTGAGGAATGCCGAATGGCTGAGAAACACTAAAGAAATGTTCAACATCTTTAGTCATAAGGGAAATGCAAATCAAAACAACCCTGAGATTTCACCTCATACCAGTGAGAATGGCTAAGATCAAAAACTCAAGTGACAGCAAATGCTGGCGAGGATGTGGAGAAAGAGGAACACTCCTCCATTGTTGGTGGAATTGCAGACTGGTACAACAATTCTGGAAATCAGTCTGGAGGTTCCTCAGAAAATTGGACATTGAACTGCCTGAGAAAAGCAATTTTTTAAGTGTTAAAAAGAAAAATTAAATTTGCAATCTCAGGGATGCAAGGTCATCACAGAAGAAGGGGCAGAAAAATTGTAAGAGCCACTGGATATACATGCAGTGATATGATATGACAGTGTAGTTGCACACATGCATAGGCCTTATATAAGACCAAGCAAGAGCGGGGAGGGGCACATGGAGTCCCACTACTAGCTGAGAAACTATAGGCAACTGGTGGCTGCTGAGGGAGGAATTGTCAGTTTTCTTCAGAGATACAAGCTTGTGGGTCTATCTGTGTGCCTATAGATGGTTTCACACTCATGCACATACAGGAGGCACATACTAAATAGAAAATAGACTCAGCGGTGAGTATTAAAATGAGAGAGAGAGAGAGAGAGAGAGAGAGAGAGAGAGAGAGAGAGACTATGAAATTGAGAGGGCAAAGTGTTGGGAGGTATAGGGAAGGAATCAGAGTGAATAGGGTAGATCTGATCAAAAATATTGTGTGTGTGTGTGTGTGTGTGTGTGTGTGAACATTAAGTAAAAGTATTTTAAAGGTATTTATTTAGAGACTGAAGAAATGTCTCATCAGTAAACGTAGTGCTCTTAAAGAATATCCAGGTTTGATTTACAGCATCCACATGCCATCTAACACGTGTGTTGTGTGTGTGTGTGTGTGTGTGTGTGTGTGTGTGTGTGTGTGTATACAAATCCCCCATACACATTATATGAAAATAAAGGAAATCCTTTTAAGTGTGTTAACAGGCTGATCCACTGAAAAGTGGCTAAAATAAAACAAGATAAGGGATTAATTCAATAAATAAATGGATAAGTAGGTGTCAGCTTCATAACAACAGGTGCCACTTGGCACTGTATGACATTAACTTCACCAGCTTCAAATAGTAATCCACCCCATAGAGTGTAATGGTCTGAGGGAAAGTAGCTAAAAATTAATTATAAATATTACTAGATGAAAAAGTATTTATTGCCAAAAATCATACCAGTGTTTCTTCATCCAATGGGAAGAACATTATGATTGGTATAGTTGATATGTTTCTTCAAATATAATCAGAAATAAATATAACTCATCACAAAAGTTATTCTCAAAGAAAAGCTTAACCCTGGTCATTTCAAACAATACCCAGATTTCCCAAATCCAAGCTTCAGAAGTAAAGCATCTCTCCTACTGAATGTCACCGAAGAAGGGATGGTGGATAGGACCTGCATAGAGCCCTCAAGCATAACTCTGACTCTTTTGCCTATCAATTGACCTCTTAATATGCCGAGGAAAGGCCCTGACTCTATGGCACCACTTTTGTGTCAGTTGTATTTTCCGTGCACTCAGCAGTCTAAGTCATGATGTCAAATGACAAAACTAAACACCACAGTGAAACTACCAGGTTTCAAGTCCAAGCTGTAGTCTCTCCACCCGGAGCATCAGCAAGCCCAGGGTGGATTTTTTTTTTCTTTTGACCAAGATAGTTTTGTCAAAGCACACAACAGGGCCGTGATCAGGTTATAAGTCTTTAAGAACGGCGTGGTCTTGCTGACCTCTTAGCTGAACTAAACACTTGCTCATGTTTTGATGTTACTTCAATTTGACCTGAGGAATACACAAAATTCTGCCCACACAGACCACCGATAAAAAGATGGATCCTTTGTGAGGAGGAATATAGGTTTTCTTCAGTAAAGAACAATTCAGTGAGTATTGTTGGTTTCCTTGTTATGAGCACACTGTCAGAAACATGTGTGCCTTTTCATCCTATCAGAATTTACTGAATAATAGTAAATGCATAAGCTATGCGAGATTTTGGGGCAGTGCTTTGCCTGTAGGAGCTAACCAAGGCAAGCACGGGTTCTTTCACTCCAAACTTACCTAGCAGTATTAACACTCAGAAGTTCAATGAGTTCCAAAGAGGCCTCTACGAGAGATAGATGTGAGAAGCAGGGCGGGTCAGGTGACATGTCCCTGGGGCCTTTGCCAGTGTTGTTAGATATCTTTTTTATGGGGTTCAGGTGAAGGCACTGTATCCTTCTCCTTGATTGACAAGCCCTCTGGCATGACTTTCCTGGTATGATTATAATATATCCATATACTCACATGGTCTGAATTTAATTTATAGGCTTAGGAATAAGTTGTTATCAATCTGCACCTCGTGGAAACTGTTTGACAGAAGGAGCTGTTCGTGTATCCAGCACAGGGAGGGAGTCATCCTCTGTCCTTAGTATCGGATCAAATGCCACTTAGGAAATGCAAAAACAAAAGCAAAAAAAAAAAGAAGGTTTACACAGTATAGAAATAACTTAGGGTAGGGCATAGCCTGATCCCAATATCCCTGAATGCAGTGAGCATTCTCTGACTTAATTTCTTTCCATGGCTACCTTGGGAAAGCAAAGAACAGGCCATAAAGAGGGATAATTATTCTGTGTCCATGTTTTTATCCCAAGATTGACATCATGAAGTGGTGATTTCAAGGCTGTGGAGACAGAAGAAGTAATAGTCCATAAAAATTTCACAATCTTTAAATATGAGTCTATTATAAAGTATTGACATGGAAATCATGGCACTCTTTATATTTTGAATTGACTATTTTACATGAACACAAATCAAAGTTTAGTTATATTTTCTATATCTTTAAAGAAAGAATAAGCTTTGTATGTTTATTTAATATATGGTAATTCATGTCATTCTCATAAACAGGCTCCCTACATCATTAATTACATAGCTGTCCAGGCACATTAACGATCCTTCTTCCTTGGGAGTTCAGGTAGTAAGGCCATGGATGAGTGAACTATTGGTTGTACAGAGGAAATGTACTGTGTCTTACCCAGTTCTGACCTTGCAATCTGTAACGAATGTTATTTCATTCTACTAACAAGTACCTATTGGCCTTCCAAAGTTAAATACCCATAATAGCAAACTCCACAAGCTGCCAAGGATAGGCAGCAAGGAAGCAGAACTCTGTACAGGAGTAGAGTTTAGTTTTGATCTTTATATGGAATCAACGTCAGAATGGCAGACCCAAAGGTCCTCACATCTAAGCAGTTTGGGGGAAAGCGAAAGCAACCTGACCCATTCCTCTCTTCCTGAAAAACACTGATGCCTCCTAAGACCACAGCCAGCCCTGCCTACACTAGAAGGATGGTCACGTGTGCAGGCTTGCACTATTCTCATATGCACTATGGTTTTTTTTTTTCAGGTAGTATTCCCCAACCTGTTTTGCCATTGACAACAATAATTTTAAAATGATAACCATAATTTGAAAACCAATAATGACAGGAATAACTACTAACATTTATTCAATACAGACTACATGCTTGGTACTATCTTTAAAACTGTGGAAGGTTTACGTCCACGTGTTTGTTTGATATCACATGTCTTAGCTGCGTGTCCAGTCACTGCTGCAAAAGACCCTGACAAAAGCAAGTGAGGCAGAAAAGATTTATTCTGGCTCCCGGTGATAGAGGTTAAGTGGCAGTAATAAAATGTATGTAAAACTGGAGCATGGGTGACAGGAAGGAAGAATGAGGAACAGGGAGCAAGAAGCATTGGTGGGACAGGAGATAGAATATGGCAGAGTAGAAAAGTGAGTTTGGAGAAGGATAACTAACAATGACCTCTGAGAAAGTCATATGTAAACCTACTACTATGCAAGCACAATATGTGTGTGTATCAAGTATATAAAAATATACTCCTGTATTAAAAGTTTAAATGGTGTTGCCCTATAATTAGGATAGAGTGTCCTTAGATACCATAGGTTATCAAATAAAAACCCAGAACCAAGAAGAATAAAAGAGGTTACCATCCATCAAGGCAGGAAAGTCACACTGCCTGAATGGTGAAGCAGTAGACCACATTGTATCCACGGTCTAGAAGCAGAGAGAAATGGATACTTATGTTCAGCTCCAGAAACACAGAGTAGGGAATGGGACCAACCACAGTGGGCAGGTCTTCTCCCCTCGCTTAACCTAATTAAGACAATCCCCCTCAGGCATGCGCAGAATCTCTTCTCCTAGGTAATTATAGATTTCATCAAGTAGACAGTAAAGATTAACCATCATATGTATAATCATTTGTTCTAAAACCTGGGTTCCACTAAGCATTGAAATACAGAGACATGACACAGAATGTGATTCTCTGAAAGCAGGCAAGTTTGGCTGCTCAGTTCACTGCAATGTTCCTGTTGGGACTCTAAGATTACAGTCACATTCCAGAAGCTTAATAATAATTTGCTAAATGCATAAATGAACATTGCTTGTCTAAGCTTTCGATGTTGGCAGTTATACAACAATAATTGAAAGTTAAATATTTAGCAAACTGTAAGACATTTTAGAATGGAAATTCCCTTTAAAATTTTGCGTGACTTGGCAGGTTTACCACAGCCACTCTCACTTTTAATTATTCAATATCTATTAATTTTTATAGAAAAATGTGAGGCACTCTGTTCATTCATTTGTTCACTCATGAATTGATTTAAAAAAATAACCACATGATGTCTAGAGTCTAGACTCAATGCCACATATCTGAAACATGAATCGGATGAAAAAGACTGAGCAAAGAACATTACTGATAGAGACAAGTCATCCACAAAAGGGGAGGAAGAGGAAGAAAGTGCGATCTGGCATTCAAGAATAAATGTGGTGCTGAGAAATACACACTTCAGTCTTTAGACTTTTAACGCGGAAGTATTTACTCCTAAGTAGGGAGGAGCGTGGCTTTTCACTTCCTGGGTTAAGCTTGTGTGTCTCTCAAAGGCCACTGTAAACATTTGGCACTTCTGAGAAGTGACATTTTATACAACCTTCATGGAAATTGAGTTTCTAGGAATCAGAATCTGAGGCAATTGCTCTCTGATTACGGAGTGATGGGAGGAGTGTAAGGGAGAGCAGAAGAGGTCAGGGGAAGCTGTACCCACGTGAGGCACCCCGAGTCAAAGTGGACTTTGCAGCATCAGAGCCAGTTACGTAGGTGAGCAGGAAGCCTTTTAAAAGGCCATTTAGTGCTGTTATGCTGCAAACAGCCCACTGACAGGGTGAGTGTGAGGTGTGTGTGTGAGGGGATTTATCCAAAAGTTTACTCCACACTCATGAAAATTTGTTTCACATGGAAATGCTTCTTCTACACTCCAGGAGGGCAACATGGCAGCCACAACCAAAGACACCAGAAACGGTGAGGTAGTGCTTTGTCTAGAGTGATGGGAGAACACTGAGACCTTCACAGTATCTGGAGACAGGTGCCACTCTGGCTCTGGAGTGACCCACACAGGTATCTAATACAACCAGACAGGAAAACTAACCCCAGTGAGATATGCCATGTCCCACCATGCCTTTGCACCTCCAGGAGACTTCACTCATACCCCTGGGAGATCTGAAGACCAGAGGGAAACCCAACTTGATTAGAAACATATTTGAGGTATGCTAAGGGTAAGTTGGACCAGTGAAGAGGTTCCACTGGAGGAAAATGTGTCTGAATTTGCAGAACAGATGAGAAATGAAAATATAGTAGCATTGGCTCCTAACTAGGATACAAATGGGAAGCAGGTGGCTAGATATTCCTGCAGGGTGTTAAGATATGTAAGCAACAGGGCTTTGGGTGATTTGTTCAAATATTTATATATCTGCCTGGCTCTCACAAGGAGTCCTATTATACAATTATTTGTAATACTTCACAAGTAAGACTATGTAAGTGATCGAATTCAAAAAAGAGAAAATGCAATAAGTATTTAGATATTTTAGCAGGGTCACTTAATTATGCTCAAAACTGCTGAAAGTTTTACAATGGCTTGAGTAGATGGTAGTTTCATTCCTAGACAGGAAATATCAGGCCAGCATCAAATACTATAAAAGGAAAAGCCCATCTTTAAAAGGCTTAACACGTGCACACACACACACACACACACACACACACACACACACACACACACACACACACACACACACCCCTCAATGTTTGGGCATCTACTTAAGTCACTAGCATCTTGGGTGAAGAAAAGGCATCATGCAGATTCACTCATCTGTGAAGCTCAGAGGCTAATGCCGTCTCATCTGCCACTTTCCCCGTGCCTCAGGTTCTCCTGTCACAAATCAAATATCTCTCAGGACATGACCTTACCATCACCTCAACATGTGTATCCATCCCTTTAATGAACAACCAAATGATAGTCTTATTCAAAGTGTTGGTGAATCAGGCATACTTGGGCAGCTGAGGCAAGATGATTGCAAATTTAAGCACAATGTGAACTGCATAAGAGCACCCTGTCTCATTCATTCATGTATGTGTGTGTGTGTGTGTGTGTGTGTGTGTGTGTGTGTGTATGTACATATATTTATATATATACACATATTATACTGCTAACCAATGGCAGTTTTAATACTCATAAAGGAAGTCTTAGACACTGAGCAAAGCTAGAAACATAAATTTCAACAGCAAATTTCGACTTTGTTCCTTCTATGAGAAAATTCTGAACATCTGTTCTGCCTGCCACCATACTGTACCTAGGGGATGCCTGCCTATGTCACAGTACATGGAACCCACTAATGAAGCAGTCCAATAAAGTAGCAGATTTTTTAGTATCAAGCCAGGTGTTGTGATAGGAGAAACTGTGCTGGAGTACAGAATTGTCTGAAGATGACTTCCATACCTCCAAGCAATGACATTTACACTGTAGTCTTAAAAGAAAAAATGACTTGGAAGTAGCAGAGAGGGGCACAGTAGAATATTCCAGATAGAGCAGTATATAGCATGACTTACTAAAGGAACTGAAAAAGTGTACTGTAAGCCACGTATGGCAAATCTCTAAAACCATGTTAAGTAATTAGATTTTATTATAAAAATAAGGAGAGCTTACTGGACAGTTTTTAAAGGGAAGTAATATGATAAGAACCATAGGAAGAGGAACCTGGACACTGTTGGAAAGAGAAGAGACAGCTGACAGCCGGTGACAGACCTCAAGAGGGAAGTCAGAACAGCTGAGGGAAAAACCAGTGAATTTCATGAGTTCTGTGGGAAAAGGGAAGACTTGAAGCTGAACATATGGCTTCTTATTTGCAGCTCCTGTCATATGATCACAACAGCGAGTGCAATCAGATTATTTAGGGAACAGAAGATAAAGGAAGGCAAACAGTAATCAAAATTTAACATATGCCAAATTTGATATTCCCCTATTTTTTAAATATAGGTGACCAAGATAAGGCTGGACCTTGATGGCAGTGGAGATCTAAACTCACTGAATGATCCACATATGATGTATGTGTGTGTATATATATATATATGTATATATATGTATATATATATAGTGTTGTAGTGATGGCAATGGATATGACTGAGGCTAGAAAATAGGGTTTGAAACTATAGTGAGTTAATAGAGTCAACAATCAAATGTTTCTATTGGGGGGGGAAAAGGGTCAATGGTATCAGATGAAATACCTAGTTCTAAACTAGTTATCGCTCAATTTGTTCTCCTAAGAGCTGGTCAGACCAGGCATAGCATTAGACAATCTATTGGACAACATAACAGAAGCAGCCCTACAAAAGGAGCCAGGCAATGAGTAGCCCAATGACCAAGGTGAATCCAAGAGCTCTCGAAACAAATGTGAGTGTTCAGTTATTAGAAAAGTGGTCACATGAAGCTAAATTTAGCTGAGTGTGTAATTATGTATACAACAGGCAGTATTGAAGCCATGGAAGTTGGTACATTCCTAACTACACAGGGGTTCGCTGGGGTTGGGGAAGACCTGAGAGGATTTGGTAGAGACAATGACAAGTTCACACAGACAGGAAAGAGAATAAACTTTTAGGTACTTCCCAGCCTTACATCTGTGATTCAGGGCGACAAGCATGAGAAACATCAGGGAGGCCAGATTACTTCCATGGACTGACTCCCTGGAAGGTGGCATGGACTTCTGAGTTCTTGGTGTACCATTTCAAGATGTAGCTGATAACATACCCAACCATCCCGGGTTTCCTCGCTGAGAGATCAGGGCATGGCACAGTATTTGCTGAGGTCCCGAAAGCTAACAGCTTTATATAGTCATAAATATAGATACACTTAGTCAGTATCCTTGAGTAGGGTTTCTAATCACAAATTACCCATATACCTCAGCTCACGAAATGAAAGGACTCAAAAAGAAATGAAGACTTCAGAGGAAGACAAAGAAATGAGTTCTACCTGGCTGTGCAAGTTGACAAAGACAGGATAACCCAACTCTGAGTCATGGATAAGCCATATTGAATCACTGCGTGCATAATGGACTTTCTATTCCTTAAATGCTCACACGGGATAAGGAGCATCTAGAAGGAAGGGGCATGGACACAACGCCCTTCTCGTGCCTCGTTGGTCGTACACTGCTGAGCTTGTTGGTGACATCTGCTCACATCCCCTTGCTCAATACATTTGTATGTGGAATTTTCAGCTGTGTCTTCAATGTGTTTAATTTTTTTGAATTTCATCTTCATAGCGGCAACAGTGAGTCACCTTGCTTTTTGATGATCTGTTCAGGGGAAGCTGAATTCCTAGATGCTGGTTTGGTCCCTTTGTGATTGAATACTCATAAAATTATGCCAACCAGGTGGTGAGTCCTGAGGAGTTTTCCCGCACTTGCTTGGTTGGCTGTCTTTTAAGGTAAGAACCTACCTAATAGCTCAATGAGGTAGTCAGCATTACGAAGCAAACAGATTAATGGATTATTCTCTCTGTCGACTCCTCCTAAGATTCCAGTGCTAGGGATTTCCTGTGTCACTGGATAGGGGAGGAATAGTCTTCTCAATCAGGTTTCAGTGAACAACTAAACTCACCCTGAAGGGTCTTAACCTATAAGCCGGGGTCTAGGGTCTGTGAACTATATTTTGGGGCCCAAGAGCATAACTCAATAATATAATATATGTGTAGCATACACACAGCTATAGATTCAATTCCTAACATATACAATAACTAAAAATTAGAATTGTAATGTCTTCTAGCCCTGCTCCCGCTCTCAGTTGCTCTGACAGCTCTCAAACAAATGGAATAAACTGCCTATTTCTGAGCAGTGCCTCACACCATCCATGCCTCTTCCCCTTCGCAGGCCTTTCCTGAGCACTGGCTTGGCTAGGGCAGTGGCGTTAGCATGCACATGAATTTGGTCACCACTGTATCTTTCTGCTCTCAGCTCTTTGAGTGCTCCGTGGCAGCTGGAAATATGCTATGGGGTAGAGGAAGCAGGGATTTAGGATAAAATGCTTCCCCACACAGTGTGGTAGACTGGCACTTCTTTTCAAATCACCTCCATGGCTATGTGCTTCTGTTCTCTTATTAACACAGTTAGAGGCTCAGACCCCACTATCCATTGTTGCCCATGACATGGCACCCCAGCCACTTATCAAGTTCTAGGCCAGATGAAATAGAAAACCAGTCTATCTACAGGAAAGCTCAGCAGGAGGCCTATGGGGTTTGCATATTTGTTTGTTTGTTTGTTTGTTCTGACAGAGTTTCACTGTCATGTTGCTGGTCTTTAACTCATAGACTGAAAAAATACTCCTGCATCAGACTCCCAAGTGTCTCGGACTATAAGCATGTGGCCCAGGGCCCATTTCCCTTTCTGCTTTGCATCTAGAAACTGCATCATAGTCAAATTATTCAAAAAGCTTGTGACCAATTTCAGGAATATGATAAATACAGGGGAAGAATATTACACTTTAGTTTTTCATGACAGAGGGAAAAAAACACCCATGAATCTTCACAGCTGAAGAGTGAAACAGGCAGTCAGTATAGTGTATAGTACATTCTCCCTTGCACTGGGCTCCAATGAGCTCCTAGTGGATGCTTGAAACTGTGGGCAATACTGCCCTCAAATATATTCTCTCTCCAACACATAGATATACTGTGATAAAATTTAATTTATAAATTGGATACAAGAAAAGCTTAACAATAACAAATAATAAAATTGAACATTTAAAAGTTCCACAATAAAAGTTACATGGCTGTGACCTTTTTCTCTCCATGGATGTGACTGCACAGGACTCGGCCCTACTCTTGTTGACTAGAGCAACTAAAAAGCAGGAAGCAAAATGGGGAAGGGAGCCTTCTGTACCTGTTCCCGTCTTCATTTCAGAATTCTTTCATTTTTCCCCACAAAGAATTCCTCATTCTCACAGACCGCATTTAGAAATGGTGGTAAGAGTGCCTGAGGCAGCTTGTTTCAGTGTGCAGAGATGCTCTATAGAGCTCACAAATGCTTTTCCTTCTAGAAAGAATGAACCAACTCATAGCAAAGCATTACCACGTGTGTATTCAGAATCCACCAAACGACCTGAGGTAGCACCCAAAGACTCCCGGCCGTGGCCATAACTTACAGAGTTCTCAACCTACAAGTAGGCCTTGTTCTGAATTCACCTTCCTAGGATTTTGTTTGAATTTTAGTATCTAGAAATTGAATAATTTTGGTAGAACCCATGCTATTCTTCATGGTTATATTTCATAATAATTTAAAAGCAAAGAAAAAATGTATACATGGAAATTCATGATATTCTATTCAACTTCGCCCTCATATTAAACGCTCAGATGACCATAGAATATAATTATCGAAACCTTAAATATTTGCAGTAATGCAGCCTATGAACATGTCTGCACTCCGCATTTGCATTCACTCATGGCCTCCCATGACCTACTGTTTCAGGACTTAATCTAGGGTCTATCGTGTGTCTGATTGTCATGTGTCCATTATCTCCTCTAACCTTACATTCTTCCTCAGAACCACCATGTTTGTGAAGAATACTGGCTTCTTATTTTTAAGAATATGTCTCAATCTGGCATTTCTGTCTCATGATTAAGTGACAATACATATTTTGTTCAAAGTACCAAAGACAATATTGAGCCATCACAGAGCACTAGATCAGAAGGTATTTGGCGTCAGGATGTCTTCTTAGCTATGTTAACGCCAGTCACTTAAGTGCTATCTTCAGGTCTGTCTAGTCAAAGTCACTGTGCTTTCCTTTGGAAATCGGGATTCAAGAATTCCTGAGTTCCAGCATGATAGCTCCAGGTCTGTGTGAACCACTGTAGTAACCACTGCAGTCATTTCTTGTAAAGAAGGGAGGCCACAGCACATCCTTTCTTCCCTGGAGCTACATTTACTGAAGGTGATAGGCAGTGCAACTGCTGCCCTCCTTACCACTGTCATCATTGGCATAGAGAAAAGGGTGACTTGTAGGAAATGATTAATCTAAAGCCTTGCAGGTCTTTAGTCTTGAACAAGTCATTAACTTCCTCTTCAGCAAACAGTTCTGACAGCATCTATCTTAAAAGACGGATTTCAGTCTTCCATTGTAAATAGGAGGTTCTCAGGTGGAACTAAGTGGTGCTTAATGGAAGGCCCACCATTCCAAGTAGGCAATGGTGTGTGTGTGTGTGTGTGTGTGTGTGTGTGTGTGTGTGTGTGTGTGTGTGTGTGTGTGTGCTTGATGTAACACTGGTCAACTATGTGTTCATGCCCCCTCTTTAGTCTGGATCAGTCATTCATTTTTTCCAGAAATCTAACTGAGTGCTCGCCATGTCCACAGTGGTCATTACACAGTCATTGCCTTCGTAGGCATTCTGATCCAGAGGAAAGAGAAGCCAAGTAACCAATGGAGAACACACATCATGTAAACTGCTTTTATAAGATAAAAATGCCAAAGAAAACTATGTACATAGAACAGAAGAAAATCATCAATTTTCATATGTGAACCCCAGTTGGCAATACTGCACTAGACCAGAATAGCTAACAGATGGGACAGTAAAGGTAAAATCTAAGCCCTGAAGGAGCTGCAGAAATGCAAGGTGTCACGCATGCCTTCAGTCCCAGCTCCTCTGGAGGCCGAGGTGGAAGAATCACTTGAGTTCATGAGTTTGAGGCCAACCAAGGCAGTATGGTGATGCTTTGTTTTGTAAAAAGAGGAGGAGGTGGAACATGGCCAGAGGGGTTAGAACTCACAGAAATCCACTGTACCTAATAGTCAAAACTAGTCAAAAGGTTCCTTTTTCTCTTAATCTGAACTTTCGCTCAATTCCCATATTTTTAAAAGTTATTGATGAAACATCAGACAGGCATGTAAACACACAAATGCATGCACATGCACATGCACATGCACATGCTCATGCTCTCCCCAACCTGCCTTTACCTTTATGCATCTCATGGGTGAAAATATTCATTTCAGTTTTCCTTCCCCACTGTGGACACACCAGGATACTATACCAGTTCTGTTCTGACAACACCAAGATAATCTTGCTAGGGTCCACTTGCTGATTATACAGCTTTTTTCTCTGCCTAAAATAATCCCCAAGTATGTAGTTAAGAGTTCTACTTCAGCATAGAGAATTAAGTTGCAGAAACGACTTCATCCCACCACAATTTAAATATTGTCACATTACATTAAAATACGTTATACTTAGAAAAAGCAAAACTACATTAGGCTTGCCTGACTCTCTAGTGCATAGGCAAGCTCTCTCAGAGCCTAACAAGCCATGTAAACATCTTGGAGACTTCTTTGTTATCTAAACTGAAAAGGATATGCAGGTGTTCTCGGGATCTGTGTGCAGAAATAACTCCTGGTGTCCCTTGATGGGTTCATGGCAACAACTAGTCTTTCGTTGAACAACAATGACCAGAGTGTTCATTCTGGTGTACCACCTGTGCTTCAAAATTATTGAGAACAATTGAGAGCCTGTACCATAAGGAACTTATAGAAGACTGGTTTTTCTGTGATTAGAAAGCACATTGGAGATGGATGTGCATGCCTTTGATCCCAGCACTTGGGAGGCAGGCAGATCTCTGAGTTCAAGGTCAGCCTCGTCTACAAAGTGAGTTCCAGGACATCCAAGGCTACACAGAGAAATCTTGTCTCAAAAAACCAAATCAACCAACCAACCAACCAAATAAATAAATAAAGCCTTTCATTTGATATGGGAATGGAATAGAAGCTATATCTCTCCCACGCTCAGATAGTCTCAATTTTAGAAAGAATGTCAGTGATAGAGGGATAGATATCCCTCTGCTCTCCTCCCCCAGTAGAAACAAAATTCATTTATTAAAGTCATAACTCCAGTTTCTCAGAATATAACTTTATTTGGAGTTAAGATTTTTGATGTAAGATAATCAAGTTAAACTGAGAATATCACAGTGGGCTCAAATTTGATATGGCTGTTGTGTACACCAAGGAAAGAAATTTAAAGGCAGAGATCTCCCACCCCACCCCCATATAAAACAGACAGTATGGAGAAAGAGAGAGAGCAGCATCCACAAACTAAGGGAAGAGGCCTACAGTAGACTGTTTCCTCAGAGGCCCCAGGAAGAACCCACCTTCCATATGTTTTGGTCCTGGGCTTCTGGTCTCTGCCATTGTGAAATATAATTCTTGTTCAGTACACCTTCTCTTTGCTATAACAAACCTATCAAATAAATACAACATTTATAACTTGTGATAGAAGGAAATATTCACTATCTAAACAATGAAAAGGGGAAAGAGTCTCTAGTCCCAATCTAACCCCTTCCTACCTTAAGCTCACCCTGAAAATATGTAACTTCTAAAGTGAAAGTGGTGGTTCTCAACTCTGTGTGTGTGTGTGTGTGTGTGTGTCCTTAGAGTCACCTAGAACTTAAAAACATAAAAATAATTAGAGACGTCAACATGTGATGTGGTATTTTTCAAAGCTATCCAGAAAATTCTAATGTGTAGATGGGATGGGTTTGGAAAACTTGCATCTGATTTTGGCAATGATCCTGGACTCAGGGCCCCATACTTGGCTGTGGGGGAGTCTCCTGGAATCTTGTTAGAAAAAGCACACCCTTGGGCTCTACACAACTGCCTAGTCAGGCAATCTTAGAGAGGAACCAAGAACTAGCACGCAATCAGGCATATCATATGTGACACATTTGAGAAAAGTTCGTGAGAAGCACTAATACTTTACACGTGATGGCCTCAATAGAACCGAAAATGTTATTGTCGCTTTGCACCAGACAGTATGTCTCTGAAAAATTGTGTATCTAGCAGTAGAAAATTCAGAGTCTACCTCAGACTGGTCCATGGGTATAAGAAACTTTGAAATGTGATAGCTAAATAAATAAATATCAGAAGCAAAATCAGACCAAAAAAAAATTCCCATGATTATAAAATGGGTGATAGACTCAAGTAGACATTTCTCAAGAAAAGATCTTCAACTGGCTAAGAACATAGGAGACGCCTGCCGTGCCTCACTAATCATCAGGGAGATGTAACTGAAAACCCAAGTAATGAGCAGTTATCACGAAGACAAAAGATAACAGGTGCTGGCAGAGCTATGAAGGGGAAGGAGCCTCAGCACACAGCTGGTAGGAATGTGAAACAATGTGGGAAACAGCATGGAAATCCCTCTGAACATTAAAAATAGAACTCACATACGATCTGGCAATCTCTACTGCGTGTGTCCAAAGGAAATGAAGTCAGTGTGTGGAAGACACATCTGCATTTGCATATTTACTGTAGCACTGTTCACAGTGGCCACGATATGGAAGCAGCAAGGTATTCATCAGCTGAACAGATAAGTAAAATGTGGAAGGCACAGAGTATAGGATAATGGGTCCCATAGGAGGGAGAAAACCCAGCAATTCGTGGCATGGTGGCTGGACCTGGAGATCACAATGCTTTGTGAAGTAGGTCAGACACAGAAAGACAAGTGTCACATGGTCTCATTCCCGTCTAGAATATTGAAAAGTCAGTCTTGTAGACTAGAATGGTGGTTTCCAGAGACTGGGAAAGCAATGTGGAGGGAGGGAGAAGGAGGGCAGAGGCTGACCGAAGGCTAAAGTTACATGCACACGAGAGTTCTGAGTGCTATGGTACCACAGAGTGTGTGTGTCTCTAATGCTAGAAGAAATGACATTGAATATTTCCACCATAAAGAAATGATATGTATTTGTAGATATAGATCTGTTTTCCTGTTTTGAACATTTTACAATATGTATACATTCAAGTATCATAGAATACTTCCATAAACATGGGCTTTATGCATCACTAAAATAGATAATTTTTTACATTTTAAATAGAACTTGAAAGCCAAGTGCAATAGATCATTCCTGTCACCCAACACTGGGAGGCTGAGGCAGGAGAATCGCCGTAAGTTCAGAGTCAGCCTGGAGTACATAGTAAGTTCCAGAGCTGCAAAATGATACAATGCCAAGAAAGGCTAAAACAAAAACAAAAGAAATCTTTCCTACCAACTTCAACGTCCCAAACTTTGTTTTATAAAAAGAAAAATCTTATCTCTACTTGCCTATACAAGAAAATCTCAATGCCTCATGCCTGCCCCTTTCTGGCCGGTGAGGGCCGTCTGAGTGGAGCCCATACCTCCTGCCTGTAGCCATCAGGTTCACAGCCACGTATTCATTCACATGGATATATGACAACATATTTCCTATACTCACATGAATACAAACAGGTTAGCTGTGAAAAGATCAATGTATGTGTCTGCTGTGGCCCAACAAGTGCAAGGTTTGTTGTTGTAGTTGTTGTTGTTGTTGTTGTTGTTGTTGTTGTTGTTGTGTTTTGTTTTGTTTTTAATTTGCAGCAGGATGCAGGATGAACATGGCAGCTTTTCTCCAATAGGAAGCATCTTTATATGAAAGTGACAAAGGAGAGAATCAGGGAAGGTTTGTAATTAAAATACATCTGCCTCAATTAGAGTACCTGTTGTTCTCACTGAGATAGAAGCAATGTACGCCGACTGCAGAGTCAGAATCTGAGCCCCACCCCTGCTAATGCCTGACTTCTGAGTAGGCATTGCTCTAGACAAAACTACAGAGAATATTGAGAGAGATGATTTATTCATTGACTGACAGCCTCATATCTGGCATGTGTCTCCTGGGCTTAAGGCCTAAGGAGCACAGACAGGCAGAGGCACTGGGAGGTCAGGGTTTAGTGGGCATTCTCCATGAAGTTCCTTGGCTATATCTGGTGTGACTCAAAGTTCTGTGGACCCAGGATGGTTTGGAATACCAATGCCAAGTCTGAATTTTAGATTTTCAAATGCAGACAGGAAGTAGAGAAAGGGTAGTATGATTTTATTTGCTGTTAAGATTCTTGATAGAATAGTAACATACTGTATTCAGTAAAGTTGCATCTCAGGATCTAAAAGGCTATGAAGTAAACAATATAGTGACAGTCTGGGCATCTTCAAATCCTTCACAATGCAGCTAGAATGGTCTTAGCTGAAACCAGTTGAGAGAGATTTGCTGTTGACTGAGCTATGCTATATCATCTCATTAGAACCTCTCTGATGACTTCTAACTACAAAAGAAGGGGTGGTGTGCACATATATACATGTGCATGCACAGAGAAATGCATAAACTTTGCTTTAGGAAAATCTCAAGACCATCAGTTGATACTTTTCCCTTTGTCAAAACTGCCAAATGATTTTAAAACAAAAACAAAAAACCCTACTTCTGAGAAAATCACAGTATATTTAATCTCCAGTGCTAGCCTAGGAGAGAGAAGTGGGGAGTCACATGACTGAAAAGTCTATATTGGTATGAGATTTGAATACTTAGATGTGACACCAACCTGATTCATATTGGATTTTTGTATATTCTGAGCATATAATGAGTTATTGATCTATGATAAACTGAGCTGACATTTGTAACTAATATGCCATCAGTGTATCCAGTAAAAACAAGATTCTGGTGATGTCCTGTTGTCAACAGGCCATAGGTAGCTCTTGTGTACATCTGCAAACAGTTGTTGCAAAGAGAACACACAGGCATCTGCAAGCATGCACGTTCGTTCACACCACTGAATCTGCACAGAAGATGTTTCCTCGTTCATCTCAACATTCCTTGACTTGAAGTTATCAAACACCTCTTTCTCTGGAAGTTTGGGGTGGGGAAGTGATTTCAAACCTTGTTTTAAACCCTGCAATTACTTTATGTGTCTGAGGCTTCAAGCATGCAAGGTTGTGCTATTTGGTGCAAGCAATGGTTTGAATTTCTGCAGCCTCTGCCCATTCAAGTTATCCACACTGAAACTCCGCAGGACTCATGAGCAGGCCATTTCGCTCAGTCCCTCCGGGATGTGAGACCTCAGGCTTTCCTGAGGTAGAATATGCCTGAACAGCAAGCGTGCTGTGTGATTCGCTCTCAATCACCACAAATCTCACTGACACTTCATAAATAAAAGATTAGAACGATGGAGGAGGGGCAGTTCTAACTCATGGTGTCTCTACTTGACAAAAGTGTCAGATGGTGGCTCTTGTGTCTGTGGGTTAGAGAAAGAATCGGACATGGTGAGGATACAACATCTATCCGCTGTGAATGTCCTGGAAGCCAAGCACTGTGAAAGGCCCTTCTTGACCAGCACCGCTACGTGGCTCATTCCCATGGTGTAGACTAGGTACTAAGGCTAGGGGAGTTCAGGCTCTCTCGCTGTGCCACATAGGTAGTGACAGAGCTGCTGTTTAAGCCTCCGATCTGCAGCTTGGATGCACGTGTCACAGATGCAGTGCTTGTGACCATGCCTGCTTCAGAGGTATACTCCTAACTATGGAACTAAGGGCCAGTGGGAGCACAATTCATGGAAATGACTATGGCCACCATCATAGTCCTTGTTCTTGTCCTCATCACAATTATCACCATCACCTTGCTTGCCCTCCCCATGTAACAGAATTCCTCACATCTTTTAGTAAGCGGTTGTAGAATGATTAAGGAAATGATATAGTTCCTTCTTACGGTCCCTCGAGGCTGGTACCAGGTTTTAAAGACCATTCTAGGATGTGCCAACTGTATTTCTCTTGTCCAGGAAGTGCAAAACCAATGAAGGTCTTTGAACTCGTAAGTACCAAGGACACAGGAACATGAATCTCTTTCCCCATTGCCAAAGCAGAGAACCACAAGAATGCCACTTCTGTTCCCAGACATACACTAGGCTCCAACATCATTCAACTCTTCTAAAAACCCCAAGTCCTGCCTGGATTCCTCTCTGAACTCCCACAGAAACTTCTGGGCATGCCTAGGAGAGTTCTACACCAGCCATGGCTCTTACTTGCCTGACATCTTCATTTTCCCAGCAGTAAAGATGATGGCACTATTTTCCTAACTGGTTTATTATTCATTGGATGTCATGTTTGCCTTATTTTTAGTTTATCTCTATTTCCATACGCTAATCCAGAGAACTGCATTTGACAGAATTTATGTCTCCGAACCCCCTCAATCCCAACTGTTTGATTTTTCAGCTCTCCTTTCATCTGCGCCAAGCTCTCACTTGTTATAACAAAGACAGTCTAGTTATTTGAAGTTAATTCTAATTAGTCTAAGTTCTTCCCTGATCAGACCTTCGGAATGTTTCATCTCAACCTTTACATTTTAAGTTAGGTAAACCTTACAGTGTTCAACATATTGCCTCAGTTACTTCTGTATTGCTGTGATAAAATTCTGTAACAAACGCAATTTAAGAGAGATAAAAGAGCAGGATAATGGTGCCACATGCCTTTAATCCTAGCACTTGGGAGACAGAGACAGGCAGATCTCGGAAGTTCAAGGCCAGCCTGGTCTACAGAACAAATTCTAGGAAAACCAAGGCTATATGTAGAAACCCTGCCTCAAAAAAATGAAGGGGGAGAGAGGGGAGAGAAGAGGAGAGGAAAGGAAAGAGATTCAGCTTACAGCTCAAGGGTACATATATACATACATGTATATATAGTACATCCTGCCAGAGATCAGAAATGTCAAGGTTATAAGAATCTTGGAGCACCTAGCCACATTGCATCCATAGTTAGAAAAAGGAAAACAATGAATTCTGGTTCTCAGCAGACTTTCTTCTTCTTATGTTGTCCAGGATCCTACCCCCAAGCAATGGTGCCATCCCTACAGGCCTGTCTCAAGATAACCCCTTGAGGAATGCTTAGAAGATTGCCACCTAGGTGATGCCAGATCTCATGTTAACAATTGAAATTACCCATCACAACATAAAACACCATCCCATTTATGACCCAGCTAAGGCTTAGTTATGTTTACTGGAGAATAGTCTTATGCCAAAAGTCTTGAATCCCATTCCCACAAAGCACTTCCCTAATTCACTAAGCCCAGAGGATCATTAACTCTCTGCATGTCAGTGGTTACATCAATAAAACAGAAGATCTGTCCGTGGATGATCTTAGAATCCTTCAATACTGTCTGTTCTCTCAGAAACTATTGGATATTTAACACAGGCTTATTGGAAACCATCCCATGTTTTCATTTTTCCTCAAAATGACTGTTTCTCATTATTATAATATTGAAGTATTGAGATCCCATTAGGATTGTATTTTTATGATCTGTAAAACTTAGATGTGATCACTGGTCCTTGTGGAGGGGGAATGGTCAGAAAGATATGTAAGGTAAGCAGTTTTAGAAAATCTTCTGCTCTAGAAGAGGTCAGAAAATGAGAGGCAGCCAGTGTGGGTTTAACTGTTAGTGAGAGACAAAATGAGCAAATTCTCCAACACGGGAACAAAATCTTATTAATGCTCTTTACTACGGCTGCAAAACCTCTAGCAATAAAAATAAAATTCCCTTAAGACTTCTCTAAGGCATGGCTACTAAAATCTCCCAACCAGAGATACTTCTTGGGAGGGGAATGAAAAGTTGTCTTATATAAATGGTCCCTAAAAATTGAGTCCACTAAATTATAAACCTGTAACTTGTATTAACTGTCTGGATTTCACTGCTGTTTTTCCCCCTTGTTCCATTTCTTTTCTTTTTGTATGACTAACCCACATAGATGAAATAAAAAGGAATAGCACATGGGCTTCTCTCTCTCGCTGTACCTAGAGCTGACATAAGTTGTCAAGCACACTGCTCTTCCCACATAAGCCTTCCTATGACCACAGTCATTCTGTCGATGTAGTGTGTCCTACGGAGTATCAGAGTTTGCACAATACGTGCTTGTTTGGCTCGCATGAACTAGAAATGAACCAGATCCTTGGATGGTATAGGCTTCTAGACACTGTCAAAACTACCTACCACTCTCCAAATAGTAGCTGTAAAATTTTCTATTGTATCATTCCGTAAACTTACATTTAAAATGGCTGTGAGTGGAGAGCTAGGTTTGAAGGATGTGAAAGAGCAAAAATGAGATGGAACCTGAAGTAGAGTAGTCACTAAATTGCTTTTCTAAATCCTAATTATCTATCCAGATTGTTGAGCACTGTGTACCTGGTCCATGGACTGTGAGAAGGCAATGCCTTTATTGGTCTTTAAACGTATTTTTATTCTACTTTCTTTTTGTTCAATCTTGTTCGATGAGCACCAATATTTCATTTCAGAAAGTAACGCTCTTTTAATAACAGGATTTAGGGGAAAGACTCATAGTTGTTGCAGTCCTACTATGTGCCAAATCCTATGCCAAGTGCTTGCCTTATGCTATCTCATTTAAGGCTTTCACAACCTTTAAAGCCTAATGTTGTCTCCATTCTCTATATGAGGAAATCAAAAGTCATCATCTGTCTAGACATGGCCCACTGTTGTCTTTTTGCTGCGGTGTTTTCTAGGTGATGTAGCAAGTGCACAAAAATGAAACAGAGGTGCATGGTGCATGGACACACCTGCCGATGCCCGTATCTGGTGTTCTTTCCATTAGACCTCTTCCCAGCTGACTCTAGGTTGTGTCAAGTTAATAAGAAAAAAATCATCAAAGTGCCATTTTTAGAAAACTAACCATGCTCTTACCATATCATGTAGCACTTAAACTCTTTGGTATCAATCCAAAGCTGAAAACTCACATATATACAACAACTGGACATAGAAATTTTTACAGCTTCGTTCCCAATTGCCAGCACTTGGAACCAACTAGAATGTTCCCTAGTAAATGAATGGAAAACCATGGAAAAAAACTTAAATGTATAAAATTAGCAGAGCAGCTGGTCTGAAAGGCTACACACGTTATGATTCCACCTATAAACATTTGTAAAAGGAAAAACTATAAAGACAGAAAAAAAATCCCCTGGTTTTCAGTGCCTAAATTGGAGATTGAGTAACGGGAGCATGTGGAGTATTGAGGTATTTAGGGTTTCGAGACTATTCTGTGCAATATTCTAATGGTAGATACTTGTCCCCATGAATTTGTCCAAACCATAGAATGGAGGAGTATCAACAGTCACGCCCGTGTAATTGCAACTGTGTGCCTGCTTACAGAATAGGATAAACGTAAAGTGTGACCATGGTTCCAATGTGACCTAACTTATTATGAAGAACAAACTACTTCAAAATGTAAGCAATTTTAACTTATATTTGCAATGAAATCATCATTATTAATAATAGGTGAAGTAGAAACTTAAGTGTTCTTTGGAGAGTCAGTTGTGTTAGATGATGTTTTGCTGAGATAAACCCAGAAAGGAGTGTTTTCCTGAAGTGGACATAAGTAAGAGGCTAAGACAGACTCTTGAAGGAACGTTTCACTGAAGCAGACACAGGAGAAATGATGTTCTTCTAAAGCAAGCATGTGAAAGGACGTGTCATGAAGGATTCTTTGCTAACAACATACGTATATTGGTCCACCTCTCATTGTATAGCTGAGCTACATTTGTCAGGACTTCATAGAGAAAAACACACCCAAAAACGTCTGGTGGTGTACTGCCATGGCTTTTTTGCAGCTTCCATGGACTGATTGACAGAGTAATGTCAGCTGAGACAGATGTACATGCTGAGGCAAGACATGTGCTGAGTCAAGACCCGTGGAGGTCATGTGATATTTGGAGGGAGTACAAATAGAGCTCAAGGGATGATGGAGACTGAGCTTGGCTTGTGTGTAGAGCTAACTATACAATGCTTGTTGGTCTCACGTCTTTGCTGATCTTTGCTTCACTGAGAGAGGCCCATTTGAGAACTTTTCCTGGTGTTCCTCTTTCCTTCCTATTGACTTGTACCCAGGCTGAGGCCCAGCTATTTCTGCTGGGTAGTGCCACCGCTGTTGATTTGGGTTTGCTATCCTGGCTCTACCGAGCTTCAACTGCTGACTCCTGTAAACTAAACTACTGATTTCCTGACAATACGGAGGGAAGTTGCTTCAAAGAGCCATTTCTAAACGGGCCCACCTCCCCCATATCCTTTCTTTTCTACCACCTGTTGGATGGCAGACTAAGATTTTAAAAGTAGTCATTAAAAATAAATGTTAAAAAATTAATATTGCAATTAGGACCATAAAAATATTCTTCTTTCAAGTTTTCATGTGTTTTAAAAACACATTCTATTGAAATACTCAAAAAGTTATATGTGTGTGGTGGGTGGCGCTGGAGGCTGTATGTGCGTGTGTGCATATATTATGGCATATGAGTGTACTATAGTTTGGGTGTGCGCTGTAATGTGAATATGTGTGAGTATGCTGTAATGTGTGTATGTGTATGTGTGTGATGTATCTGAGTATGGCACATGTGTGTGTCGTACGTGACTTACTATAATATTTATGCATGTGGTGTATGTGAAGGTGGTGTAATATAGGTGTGTAGGTATGTTGCAGCATTTAAGCTGAAATGTGAGTATGGTAGAGTATTTGCACTATAGTAAGTGTGTGGTATATGTTAGTGTTGCATAGGGAATATGAGTGTGAGCGTGCTGTAGTGTGTATGTACGATGTGTGTACTGTAGTGTGTGTGTGCATGTGAGTGTGTGCATATGAGTGCACGAAGGCCAGAGGAGGACAGAGAACGTCTGTTCTACCACTCTCTATCTTATTTCTTTGAGTCAGGATCTCTCACTGACCCTGAAACTAGGTCAGTAGCCAGCGAACCCCAGACACGCCTATTTGTCTGTCTCCCCATAGCACTGGATTACAGGTGTGCAAGTGGCCTCACCTGGCTATTTACGTGAGTGCCGAGCATTTGAACTCAGGTTGTCAGAAGAGGCAGATTGATTGCTCTTACCAACTGAGTCATCTCCCCAGCCCAAGCATTTCTACACTGTAAAGCTAATGATTAACCCGGTGTTTAAGTTTACTGTCGCAAGCTCATTAACTGCAGATAACTGTAATTTATGAGATGGTCGAATTGCATCTTTGCAGGCTATACATTCATTTTATAATACTTTGGGGGAATTCAGTATAATCAATAAAAATATTTATAGGACATTCAATATAATTTTGCTATTTAAATACAACAGATTACATTTATTTATTTGGCTTTATGACAGACTATAACTATTATGCATGTCATATACCAGTGATGGAACACATTTTGGTCAGATATACAAACTTCTGTGTATGTCACTATTCTGGGAGGAAATGAGAAAAGATACCATTATGCAGCAATCCATTTTGTGACAGTTTCCAGAAAGTCCTGCAGAGAAAAATAATGCATGTGAGAAGTGGTTTCTTCCCTTTGAATTTGCCCTGACATAAAGGAAAGTATAAAATCAATAGAATTACCTAGATAATTCTTACCAAAGGATCTACAGATGAATACTGACACACACATGCGTGCACAAGCATACCACACTCAACTCCCTGAAAGAGCTATGCCAATAATGGGAATTAAAGTAATTTTCTAAATGATGGTCTATTTCTTTATCTTTTTAGGCAAAGACACATGTAGTGTGTGTGTGTGTGTGTGTGTGTGTGTGTGTGTGTGTGTGTGTATGTGTGTGCGTGTGTGTGTGTGTGTGTGTGTGTCTGCGCGTGCGCAAATGTGTGGATTATGTTAGAAAACTTTAGAAAGTTTCATATATTTTTCTGACAATAGAATTAATTACTGCTCAAGTGAAAGAAAAAACCCACAATACAGCCATGCCCATGCAGCATGGGCAGGGAAAGACAGGGAGAGGTCCACCAGCCATGTGGCCCACCCACAGCGAGAGCCACTGGGATGTGCACGTGTGTGGTGGAGAGAAGGGAGAGAAAGAGAAGCAGAACCGTTCAGCAGTCTGAAGAGAGATGGAACTGGAGACTGGAGGGTAGAGAGGAACAGTCTGACGTGAGGGGCCTGCCCTGCCACCGAGGCCATAGTGAGGTCCCACCTGTGCTCTGCTGCTGCTGAGGGCCATGTCAGGCTCTGTGGCCACGAAGCAGCAGGGGTCTGTGTTGATGTAGGTGACTAATATTACCACTAATGTCCATGCAGATGTCCTTAGTCTGGGCTGTCACCTGGGATCATGGTGATATCCAAGGACTGTGCAGAGCTACCTCACACATCATGATTTTTATGTTTTTATTATTTCTATTTTGTTTTTATTTTCTTTTATGAGAATATTGCAATGACAGAGGACAGATATGAAGCAGGGAGATAGGTGTAAGTGGGACTGGGGTACAAAATGTGAAACTCACAAAGAATCAATAAAAAGTTTTTAAAAGATTAGAGTACATGAGGGAGCACAAAGACTTGCCTCTTGACTCATTATACACACATATGTGCATATACATGCACACACATTATTCACACATTTGTGTGTACACGTCTACATGCACATCATACACACAGACACATACATCATAAATATATGCATACACATTTACACATGAATGATACACATAAACATATGCATCCTCAGTTGACATTGATTTTGAAAAATGGCCATGTATAGGATAATATCACTTCTCTATAGGTTATTTTTATTTCAGTATAGAGTGTACATTTTTACATATGCACAAAATTAACATTCAACATTACTTCAAAAGTCTAAAAATACGTGTCATCACTGTAAATGGTGATTTTTTCCTGCTAACTTCATTGAATGCAAATGATAATTAATCATTTTGATTATTGCTATACTTAATATCTCTTCACAGGTCAGTTAGCCAAAATAGCCTATTCAGCATCAGTTGTCCATTTGATTATTGGCATGCTGTACATATTTGTATTAAAGTGTGCTGGCTATATTAAGAGTCTCAATCCTTTTCCATGCAAGACGCAGGCACTAGCCGCTGTCTATAACACTTAACTCAGAACAGGGTGCAGGCCAACACAGAAGAGCCATGTGCTCACATTAGAAAAACAGGAGTAAAGCTTTATGACCTTGAGTCAAGCGACAGCTCCTTAGCTAAGACATTGAAACTAACAAGCCAGGCTTGATGCTGCTCCTTTGTAATCTCAGCATTTGGGAGGTGGAGGCAGGAGAGTCTGAGACCAGCCAAGGGTATATGAGATCCTGTCTAAAAAATACAGTAACAAAAAAGTGCAGACAACAATCTACAAACGAGATAAACAACTTCAAATGCAAAGTCTGTAGCTTCAAAGGCATCGTCCGTTAAGTACAAAGAATTGCTTCCATTGTTCAGAGATCTGGACTGAGATCAAATAGAAGGTGGAGACTTCAGATCCTGGTTTGCCCACATCCTGGCCATTGTGCTGCAGGGTACTTTGGTACCCTCTCCTAGTAATGAGATAAAGCCCTTATTAAGGCTGTAAGGAATCAGACAGAACAAATATAGCAGGGAAACAGTTTGGTTTTACTTAGAAAGGGACACTCATTTCGTTTATATAAATTAAAATTTTAAAATCATATTACATATAGATGTTTTAATTTATGAGCAATTTTGGAAAAATAACTGTAGACACATGGTTCAAAATTCGCAAGATTCTCAGAGAGTCACACTACAAAACACAGTTCCCATCTCCTGCTGTTCCTCTTAAGTTAGTCATGTCATTGGTTCTTCGTATCCATCCAACATCCCTTAATACCTTTAAAAATACATACAAACACATATTTTATTCCTGCCTTTCTTCATTATGTAAAATAATAATACAGATGAGTTATGATTTGTTTTGTATATTTGGTTTCTGAATAAAGCAAAATGAAAATACTTCGAAAGAAAAGGAAAGAAATAAGAAAAGGAGAGATAGAGTGAAAGAACAGAGAAGGAAAGAAAAAAGGGAAAGTGGTGGGGAAAAACAAATAATTGAAAAAGATCCTTCCATTTCATGCAAATGTGCAGAATATGCATTCATTTTAGATAGATAGATAGATAGATAGATAGATAGATAGATAGATAGATAGACAGACAGATTGATTGACTGATGGATGATAGATCATCAGACTCAAATACCCTAATTATAAAACAGGTAATAAGAGAGAATAGGACCCCCGTTGAAGGAATCAGAGAAAGGACTGGAAGAGCTTGAAGGGGCTCGAGACCCCATATGAACAACAATGCCAACCAACCAGAGCTTTCAGGGACTAAGCCACTACCCAAAGACTATACATGGACTGACCCTGGGCTCCAACCTCATAGGTAGCAATGAATAGCCTAGTAAGAGCACAGTGGAAGGGGAAGCCCTTGGTCCTGCCAAGACTGAACCCCCAGTGAACGTGATTGTTGGGGGAAGGGTGGTAATTGGGGGAGGATGGGGAAGGGATCACCCATATAGAAGGGGAAGGGTTAGGGCGATGTTGGCCCGGAAACCGGGAAAGGGAGTAACAATCGAAATGTAAATAAGAAATACCCAATTTAATAAAGATGAAAAAAATAAAACAGGTAATAAAACAGACATGTTTTCAAAAAAAATATCCAAAACGTAAAAGATGGAAAATGTAACATCATTTTATACACAGCATGATGACCTAGTCAGACAAGAGAAAATGTTGGTGAGGTTCTGACACAATTAACACATTCATGTATTTGACAAGTTCTTCAAAAAGCTAAACATAAATATTATGACAGGATTCCACTAGTATGAGCTGGGGAGATAGCAAACTGCTTGCTTTCTGAGCACGAGGACCTGCGTTCAGATCCCCAGCAAGCACACAGTAACCAGACATGGAAGCACAGACCTGTTACTTCAGTGCTGGGGTTGGGGCGAAACAGGTAAATCCTGGGCTTGCTGGCCACCTGGCCTAGCCAAAACATCAAACACCAAGTTCAGGGAGAGATCCCATCTAAAAGAAAAATAAGGTGGCAGAAATAGAGGAAGATGACCCCCCAACACACATGAACCTTCCAGTCATGATTATATATCCAAGAAAATATAAAAAATCGATCCCTGCAAAAACTTGCATACAAATATTTATAATAACATTTTAAAAGATTGTTTATTATTTATAAAACACATGGCAAATAACATTTATAAAACACTGTAATAACATTATGTAATATTAAAAACATTATATATCTAATAACAAAAACAGGAGGAAGTGAAAAGTAAATTTAAAGTGGTATGTCCATTCAAAGCAATATTATTTAACCATAAAACATGAAATACTGATACTAGCAACATGAACTTGGAAAACACTATGCTCGCTCAAAGGAGCCAATCATAGAAAGGCCACTGATCATACGATTCAACATCTTTGAAATGTTCCAAGACAAAGATATAGAGACAGAGATAAGATTGGCTGTTGCCAGAAAGCAGCAAAGGGGACTGTGATTGAGGTCCGATCGCCAATGCACCAGGACTTTCTGTTTGCGATGAGGAAAACCTTGTGAAGTTAGGTTGCTCTGACAGACAACCAGCTCTGTAGAACATTGACTTGTAGGGTTTCCCGGTAAGAGTTTGAGGCTGGAGGTAGTATTCCTCCTGGTGTTTCTCGGAACAAATCCACTGTGGCCTTGTGTGGGTAAAGTTCTGAACTGACCTGCAGCACTGGAGAACAGTGAAGTACAGACTTCCTGATTAAGTGAGCTGTTGCTGAGTAGAACCATGCTGATGTAAACCATGCATTGCGTCTTTCCTTCTAACTGTGAGTGGTTTCTAATTGCCACGTTAACATTTATTTTGTGCTACAAACATTTTTACTTAGGAGACACAGTTGAGACAAGGTTTCTCTGTGTAGCCCTGGCTGTCCTGGAACTTTCTCTATAGACCAGGTTAGCCTCAACCTCAGAGATCTGCCTGCCTCTGCCTTCTGAGTGCTGGAATTAAAGGCTTGCGTCACCATGCCTGACTAAACTTTTATATTTTGATACTAATACTTGTCTTTTTCCCTATGTTTTTTGCCTTTATATCCCATTTAAAGGAGCCTTTGCTAGTCTAGGCATGTGGAAATATTTCTGTTTTCTTACATACAGCATCTCTTTAAATTTTAGCTGGTTGGGTCATTATAATTTTTTGAATAATGAAGTGTGAAATAGGATATTAGCATTTACACCACCCCCCAGTAGAGATAAACAGTTTGTCAACATGGTTATTCAATAATTATTTTTTGTTTGTTGCTTGAAATGCTAGCATAGTTTTAATTCATATCATGTCACTTAATAGCGCGCGCGTATCTACCTGCACGCCCCGTTCTTCTCCCTTGCTTTTGATGCTCCTCCCTACACCCTTTTTAGCAGAGTTTTTTTTTTTTTTTTTTTTTTTGGAGCTGGGGACCCGACCAGGGGCCTCTAAGCTTGCTAGGCAGCGCTCTACCACTGAGCCAAATCCCAACCCCTAGCAGAGTTTTAATTATGGTAGCTTTAAAACATATATAGTTACATGAATAGACAAGAGTTCTTCTTTTCCCCAGAATTTTTCAAATCAGTGCTGTAGTGCCGTTTGAAATTTTTCACAGCGTGGGGAGCAGGTGCAGCGGCAATCCCAAGATGGCGCCCGGACTGCTGCCGAGTCTTAGGACTAGCGCCTGAAAGTAAGCCACGCCCCATCGTGAGAGCTGCGCAGGCTCACCATGACGGTAGATCAGGCCATGTGACGTGGACCTATGAACGGAGGTTACGCAGACTGGACGGTTGAGGCGGTTGAGAGAGGTTGTAAGGGAGTGTGCTCAGGGTTGGGAGAGATACTTTGTTGCTGTTTGCAGACAAAGGGTTCCCAAATAAACTGCTTTGAGAAGAACGTTGTGGTGCCGCTCCTTTCCTGCTGGTCCAGGTTGGAAGCGACATCACAAAGGGGCATCGTAGCATAATTACACTGACATTGAACTTAGAGACTTGGAGGTTATGGAAGGTTTTATTGCACTGATGCTTCATGCAGGCTCTCTGTGTAGGGTCTTCCTTCTGTTCTTCTAACCGTCGCAGTTCTTTCTAAGTCTATCCTCACATACCTTATGCTTGGTTTACCCTTAAAAGGGGGTTATTTTGTCCATCATAAATCACTACAATACTTGTGTGTGTATTAGATGTATAGAAAAGAGCAGTTTTCAGGGCTGGAGAGATGGCTCAGGGCCAGAGCATGGACCGCTGTTGCAGAGGACCCGAGTTCAGCCCACAGCATCCACATCTGGCAGCAGACACCTGCCTGTGACCCCAGCTCCAGGGCATCTGACCTTCTCTTCCGGTCTCCTTGGGCACCTATATTCACTCACATGCACACATACAGAGAGAAAGACACACATACTTAATGAAAAAATATTTTTTAGAAAAGACAAAAATTTCATATCATCTTATGAACTGCGAACACGGCTAACCCCACTCGACCTTTCTCAGACGTTACAATGTTTGCTAATTTTCGTAATTCTATTTTGCTTTCTTTTCTTATTACATTAGCTAGCAGCTCAAAATCATGTTAAGTAATCATACCAACCGATTATTAAATCTACGGTTTGTTTTCTATCTGAAAGGAGCAGTTCTGTCCAATTTTGAGGTGAAAAAGTTAGATGCGACAAGTCATCCTACACTTAGTTTTCTTTTATAGAAGGAACTGAGGTGCATTTAAAGGCACTGTGTTAGAGGAAGTGCGTTCACACTCTTGGTGATCTCTGCATTATCAAATAGACTGCCCAACCAGTAGGAGTCCACATGGGCAAGGTTCTGAGATGTGGTAAGAAGCAGGCCCCTGTTGACTGGCACTCATTACTGAAGTCTGAGGAACATGATAGACGGCTTAAGCATGGAACACGAAGCAGTAGAAGTCACAAAAGACAACCGAAGACTGTAGGTGCTTAGCATGTGGAGAAGGAGGCTTACTTAGACATATGCTCTCTGCTCCTAATCACAATAACATGTGATGTAGTCCCGACAAGCCGAAACATGTTATCAGATCCCAAGGAACTAACAAATGAACATTCAAAGCCCATATTATTGATACTTATCTAATTTTTATAAAAAAATGGAATTAAATACCATACAAATGATTTTTTAAGATTTCATGACCTACCTGTCAAGGGAGTCTGAAATTCCTATCTCCCTGAGTGTGTCGTACAGCGCTTCCCATTTCCCGAATACACAGTCGCTTCCTGTCTGTACGCCCTCTACAGTGTAGGCTTACCTTGACCAGCCTGCCTGCAAGCCCTAGTGTTCCAGACTTGAGCTGATCAAGAGAGACATGAGGAAGAACTTGAGCTAGGACCAAAGTCTGCACTGCTGTTTCAACAGTGACCTTCCACCCAGTTCTCCCGGAGGCCACTGGGCACAGAAGCCATCGCTGAACAGTACACTCTGCAGACTGAGACCAAAGGCAACCGCTCCGCCCCAGTGGCGTCTGGGTTCTCGCTCCCTCATCTTCAGTTCCTGGGGAGGATTTTCAGAGGAAAGGCTGCTGTGCAGCTCTGACCGCCTCTTAGCAACTTAAGGTGTACTGAAGAGAAGTGGAGAAAGAACTCAGGAGGCCAGGTGTCAATTCAGTTCCTCCTGCCATAACCCCCTCTCGCTGCAAGCATTGAGTTCTGAGAGCTCCTCGACATATTAAATATTCATTAAAAGCCAAATGCTGCTTTCCCAACATTGGACTAAATAATGAGAGCATAGATCTGTCCCATCTCTGCTTTTGCATTGCTCGGTTATACATAGCACTAAATTACAGTTCTAATGAAATCAGTTTAAAAGCGCAAGGAAAGGATCTCTCTAGTTTATCCCTGCCTCGGAGTTCCTTCCAATCCAACCATAAACTAAATGCTTCATAAAATGTTTATGGGAGGACAGTAAAGTGAAGATTTTAGTGCAAAGGTTGCTTATATAATTAAGCATACGTTCTATGACATCCTGTATAATCTGAAGTGGTTTCTATGAAATTAACAAATACTTATCTCTGTTTTATGTCCCACCCATTAATGCCAAAGAGGAAAGCAAAAGGAAGAGGGAAAGTCTACCTTCTTGCCAGTGTCAGCATCGTCAATTCTGAAATTGAAACTACCGATGTTGCTAAAGACTTATCTTTCTTTCTTGGAAATCTGCCATTATATTTGATTAGATTTTGCATTTGCCTTCCCTTCCACTCTGCTTCTCTACCCCCACACCCCACATTAGACTAACCCTGTGTAAGTTGTTTAGAAATGGCCCCTAGATGCAGAAGAGGGAAGTCAGACCCAGTGACATACCCGGAGTCTCAGCTACGCATAGGACTGAAGCAGGAGAGTACCTGGGAACAAGCCTATGCACTGCTACATGGCCCTGTCTCAAAAATGGAAAATAAGGTAGATGGCCATTCTGATGACTCTTTTAGCTACTGTGTCATAAATTGTCTTGTATGTGGCTTCCAAGCTCAATCTGGCCATTGAGTAATACCCCAGGCTTCGTGGTGTCTGCCCCACCCCACCCCACCCCTGCCTTTTATCATCCTGAAGGGATCTTTCTCTACCGTCCTATCCTAACCTTCCAATCAAGTAAGATGAAGAGCTGCACATTGCCTAGGAAAAGTCAGAGAAGCCACTGAACTGTATTTTCCCCGCGGATTCCCTGAGGTCTTTGAAGCAAGTGCTAATGATCATGGCCTAGGGTTTCTTAATTCCACATGAGTGATGACGGTTAAGCAAATTAATTGTAGCCGCATTTTCCTCAATTGCACCATATTAGGGGACCAGAATCCCTGAAGCCTTTCTAGACTAATGGATTTGGACAGTCTCACGAAAAGTTTTAAAAGTTTCTAACAGCTTTCTCTGTATCAAGCTGAAAGCATATCCTAGCTCTCAGCTCCAAAAGATATTGCAGTGAACCCCCAGGTCTGTTTTTTTTTTCCTGTGAGCAAGCTGGGAGCAAGAGTGGAAACTGAGTCAGGCTATCCCTCTCCTCAGCAGGCTTCTATGTGTATCACAAGTTCCCCTGTGATCACTGTAAGCCCCTGAAACCCAGAAAGCTCACCTGCATGTGTTTGCTTCCTGTCTGTATTTGACCTGTTGAGATTTTATTATTCCCCTGTATCATAGAACTTCCTGATCTACTAGCTATAACAAACAATTTTCATAATAAATTTTATGTAATAATTGCATGATTATTACTGTCATTACTATTGCTTGTATTTTAAGATTTACGTCAAACAAAACTGAATTACACTCCTTTGCAAATATATTCAACTTTTCTTAATTCTAGTCCAACGAGGCAAGCCCTCTCTGATGTCCAACCAAACATTGGATGCCTGGGTGTGGCTTCTGTTAGACATTCCTACTTTGCTCAGGCTCCATATCCACTCTAGGTACCGTCCGTTCCTGAACAGACAACTGAAGTCCTCCCAGCTGTATTCCCACCTCTCAAAGCTCTTCCCTCTGTCTTGAGTTCTATCTGAAGCATTTGGATAATGCTTTCCTCAAACGTTGAACATCCCAAGATCATTCTCATCACTTATGCCCTCAGAAGTATCTCTGTCTTCTAAGCAGCCAAGAAAACATTCAAAGCCCAGCACATGGCAATCCGAACACTGCGTGTAGTGATGCTTCTCTTGTCGCAGTCGCATCTCACACTAGCTGGCTCCAGGATCATGCACAAGTCCCAGGTCTGTTATGTGGCTTACTTTCCCCTACCCTGTTGTCCCCTACAGCAATGCCTTTGTTGTGAACTTCATCCCTGTTCTCACTGCACTTCACTTGCTCATTCACAGAAGCCCTCCCTGTTATGAAGTCATTTATAACGTGCACCAGTATTCGTTGTCCCTTGTATGCAGCCACTGAATTTCTCCTGTACCACTGGACTGTTTATAGCCTCGCATGTGAACTTCACTCTCTCATGCAGTTATCATTCCTCTGACTATCAAAAATTCCAGAGTTCCTGTCCCAGCCAGTATTCCTGTCCTAGCCAGTTATATATATATTTTTAAAAAGGACTTAGTTCCCACTCTCACAACAGTGGGTGATAAAATATGTTAATAAGGCTGTTTGGGGATATAAGTGTAATACGAAAGTTCAAAGGGCAGAAGCTAGAGGAACCCTGCTAAGCTCAGGATGCCATCCAGCACTCCCGGTTCCAGATTTTACTGCACAGTGTCCTTCCAGTAAGCACCTCCCAGCTGAGACTTCTCCTGTCCCAAAGTTTTCTACAAAGACTGAAATAAAATCACTTTCTACTGCTCCACTAGATCCACTCCATCCCCTTTCCCCTGACTTTTGCTTCTCGAGGGGGGGGGAGAGAGGAGGAGAGGAGGAGGAGGAGGAGGAGGAGGGAGGAGGAGGAGGAAGAGGAGGAGGAGGAGGAGGAGGAGGAGGAGGAGGACGAGGACGAGGACGAGGAGGACGAGGAGGACGAGGAGGAGGAGGAGGAGGAGGGGATTGAGCCTAAGGAAGGTATCAGTGACTTCCTAGCCTTCTGGCTCCAGTCAGGCTGATCCAATGAAAAGCACAGTGTGGGACCAGAGAGGGTGAACTGCGATACTCATTTCCTTCCCTCCAGCACAGGTTACCTCAGGCTGGCAGAGTCCTTTGGCTGAAGGTCAGTGCTTCTCACAGGGGTTCAGTTTGCCTTTGTGACTGCTGGTTCTGCTCACTGCCTCCTTCTCCGGCTCCTTAGAAATTAAGGCTAGAACAGCCCCCAGGGTGACTGTCCCCTGTGTTCTCCCTGCACCCCACTCTCACCTTCACAAACAGCTCCTCAGATTACCCAAGCCAAGTATGCCATCTGTTCCCTGCCAGGATTCTGAATGATAAAACTGCGTTTCAAATTTTCAGTTGCTGTCTGAATGCAAGCGATTTCTCATTTATCTCAGCACCGTGCTTTACACAAAGCAGACTGCTGCTATTAATAACAAACGGTGGAATGAACACAGGCGAGAATGAATGAGTGGTCCTCTCCCCTTCTAGTCATCTTGCCCCTCCTCACCTTGACTGGACTTTGCAAAGACTGTGGGGTTTTGTCTTCAAGGGTCCCTGACCCCCTAGTGTTGTGTTACAGTGGTTTCGTACAAGATTGAAATAGTCCATCCAGCACAGAAGCTATTTAAACAGGAAGGTAAACAACATGAAATAGCTTCTGGAGGTCCCTGAAACCTAGCAGATTCACTAGGTCCCTCCCTACCAAAGTAATAAAAGCTGGAAAACAAAACAAAACAAGCCCCCCAAACCAAAAAACAAACAAACAAAAACCACCTCTCAGACCAGACTAGCTGCCTGAATGGAGCATAAAGAAGCTGAGCTGGAATGCCTGGAAGAGGTTTAGACCAACTGAGGCACCCAGAAAGGATGATATCCCACAGGCTGAGCTCCCTGCAGGGTGTGCAGTGTTCTCCAGGTCCCCAGCTCTGTGAGCTACTACCTGTGCAGGGGTTGACCTTGGCGATGCCGTTATCCTTGAATCATTTCTGCTCCTGTAAGTGACTCTTCACCCCTATTCCTGTAAGTGACCCCAGTAACACTCATTGACTCACCCAGTTGGACTTTGGGTGTACCTGTACTTTGGTTTATCCTGGGCCCTTATCTGCGGTGGGGAGATACGAGTCTCCCTAGTAAAGGATTTGCCGCTCTACACGGAGCACTGCTGACTCGGGGCATTTTTGTGTCCCTGGCAGTTTCATATGAATGGGTTGATTTGACTTATCTGCAGTTTCTAAAGATACCACTTCTTTTTTCCACTGGACTTTCTTCTTCATATTGTTTTACTCTTTAGCATAAATGCTGGCACATACATTAAAACCAAGATGGTGTTTCCTCGCTAGATTGGAAAGCAGATATCTTTTAAGAGCCAGGAGCCCAGACTGGGGCCATGCTTCAAACCAGCTACCCTGTGGACACCTTACACTAGTAAAGGCCCAACTAGTGCTTGATTAAAGGATAGCCTAGACTAATGGTCTAACCAAAACTAAAAAACAGAACTCACCAGCTCGATAGTTACAACAAGCTGAAATCATAGCTGATTAGCACTTCCTGCCAAATAAATTTTTTCCAGCAATCATAAACTACCTTTGCCTCCTGAATCTCCACCTAACTGATGTAGAAAATAAGGCTTCTCCTTTTGTTTTAATAGGGCAGCTCCCAAGGTTGACGACTTACAAATGAGACCTCTGGAACCGTCTTTAGAAAATATACGTTCTGAGTCAACATGGTTAATAGTGTGCCTTGGCGTGGTACTGAGTAGGTATTATTCATTAGAAAGTAATCATGTAACTGGAATTCTTAATTAAAACTTGTGATGAGAAATGAATCTGTTTATTTTGTAATTATGACCCAGAAATGCAGAGCATAGCGGAGGAGTTTATGAACACAATTCCGAAGACTTTAATATAGTAAAAGAACTCATACGAGTTTCTTTTTGAAACAGGAATACAGAGGAAAATCCACTCACGCGCACACACTCTCTTGAGACACACCCATATACTGGAAGAGTGAACTGTTGGTGTAAGTGTAACAGGTCAGCAGTCAAATCGTTAAGAACTTCCTGGCCTTTCCAGAAAAAAAGTTCTCAGCCAGCATTTTTTTTTATTTTTGCTTTATAGCAGAAGCAAAAATGTCCATGGGGTTTTTCTTAAGGTCCCCTTTTATGCTTCTCTCAAAAACCTAAGTTCCAACAGTTGCCGACACAGTAGTGAACTGAATCAGAAATGTTTACATAGAGCTTGGCAGTTGGGTTCAACCTGACAAGAAAGTTCGTGTAAACAAACAAACAATCAAAAAAAAAAAAAATCAGGTCTGAAATGGTTTTGTCTGTTGACTAGTATCCATCTGTAAGTTCAAAGGTCATAGGTAACTTGGGGTCAAGGAAACCATGGGGAGATTGCTTTACGGTACCTGAAAGCCCTGTAACTGACCAGTGGAAAGAGCACACGCTAGCCCTGTACCTAACTAGTGGAGATACTGCAGGCTGGCCCCTCATTTGTGTCACTTCCGACTCAGCGACAGCTATCCAAGGCACAGGTTTGAACGCCTGTTAGCAAGCAGGCTGATCGTCCTTGCCGCTGCATCAGCATTTAACTGGGCTTTGGGATTTTTTTTGGACAAGCCTATTATTACAGCTGAACACTAATAAGGCTCACTATTGATTTTTATAGCAGAGTATCAATTTCTTCCTGTCCCCCATTCGGAATGCCTTCCCTCGCTCCCACCTTAGCGGTGTGATTTGTAACAACTCCATATATCTGCTGTTTGTAAACTGTCTATTGCACACCCTGACTGAAAAACAAACAGGAAAAAAAAAAGCGAAGCATGCATTTGGACAGTCTTTATTTGGAAAGGTATAAATTACCCAGAATCCTATTCTGGTTTGTTTATTTGTTTTGTTTTGTGTTTTTAGCCAGTAGGTGGCTCTAGTGGCTTCTGGCAATGAATCACATTTTATACTGCTAATGGCTGGACACGTCTATGGAGAAAGAATTTGGTGATATTGAAATAGTTCAGAGAAACGCAATCCTGAGACCCTAACCATTAACACAGACACTTGCATCTCAAACAGCGGGGCTTGTTTTACTCTAGATTTGCATGGGTTTAAATACATCTTTTTCCTTATCCCTTACAAGCGACTCAGACAGTTGCATGGAGGGTAGGATGTGCATAATGTACAGACACGATGATGCTTAACGCTCATCTTTCGTCTGCCTTCGAAAAGACCTTGTAATATTAAAAGCTGAGGGCTGTTCATCTGTCCAGTGTGGGGAAAAAAAATTGTGTTTGAAAACCTCCAGTGTCCATGCAGTGGCTCCCTGTGAAGTCATTAGTAAAAGTAAATAAGTAATTGATGGTTGTTCTAAAAATGCATGGTGCATTTTCTTTACACAGACCAAGTGGCAGAGATTACTCATGCTAAGATAGGGTAGTAATCAAAATACGTTTTTTTATCATTCCAAATCCGGGAATGGCTATGTGTTATACTAGCGTAAACCAGCGATAGAAATGAATTATGTCAGTAAAGTCTTGAGGCTTAAGATTTACCATGATAAATATTTTTCATTAAAGTGAAATATCTTGGCAGAGTCCCTTTCATATGCAAACTCTTGACACAAGGAGGCCAGTTGTGTCTGTGCCGATGCAGAGACGTGGGTCTATATTATTAATGATCTATCATGTCGTGGGGAGCTTGGATTGGTTTTGAAAGCAATCCCTTGCCACAAAAGCACCTTCTACGTTGCGCCAGTGTAAGGAATAGGGTGCGTGCATTCCAAACGGAAGCCATCAGAGAAACGGTCATCTTTATATATTTTAAACCATTAAAATCTCCATCCTACACCATGTTATTCATGAAAATTCATGCAAAACTTTGTTCCCAAATTGAATAATAGCATGTATACCTGAATTAAAAGACATACCCCCTGGAGACAGGAGTAGAGACAGAAATGAGCAAAGGGAACCCACCCGTTGAGACTCGAGACTCACTTCTCCTGTGAGTTTGGACTCAGTTTCTGATCCAGTGGTGAAGCATCCCAACGTTGCATGGCCTGGGTGGTATCTAGAGGAGTGTTGCCTGCTGCACTCCTGGCAAGAGACTAAGTATGTCACCTGTGTTATCCCCTCCAGTCAGCCACAGAAGCCATTGAAAGTTTTATTATAATGCTGGTTCTGCAAATAAGGAAACTGAAGCCCACCGTGGTTAAATCAATTATCCAAATCACAAATCTACTGGGAAGCGGCTGGACTTAAATGCAAACTGCATAAACTCTAAAAACTTCATTCTTGACGGCTGCTATTCAGAGCTCGTTAAGTAAGATGGAGCAAACAAATCCCAGTGCGAGTGTGACACTAACAGAATCACTAAAATTCCTTTCGTTTTGTTCCTTTGCGTTGTGTTCTTTTGGGTCCCTTACCTTGGACATGGTGTTAATTATAGTATCCCCTCATAGAATCGCTGCACACCAATGTTTTTGAAATGCTTAGAACAGCTTGGCAGATGTTAAAACATGTATTTGTTTAATAGCTTTAAGTTTAGCGGTTTAATAGCTCATCGTTTAATGGATAAGAAGCTACACTATTTGATGACTGATACATTTTACTGAGAATCACATGCAGAGATTTTCCGTGCAGTTTAGATACATTTATACCTACAATTCATTTGGAAGTGACTTACTACTTATCGGTGGGAAAGCCACACTGAGAATATCTGCTAACCAGGCAGAGTCAGCCTTGGGGGGAGTTGGTGAAAAGAGTCAAGAGTGTCTATCCAGTTACTGACTCACTCCACTTAACCATCATCCTCAGTGAGACCATAAGACCTTGGGGCACAAAGTTAGTGCCTAGAGTGCATTAGTATGGAGGGGTATTGAATATAGCAATGACAACCCTTTCTTATTCAGCCCAGAAGAAAGTATGAGAATGTTGCAGGCTTCAGTGTCATACCTGTCCCACAAGTATTTACTGAGTGTACAACCCAGTGCAGGGCACCAGGCCCATTAAGTGTCCAATTGGGAGACATCCTAAACAAGATAAATTAAAGAACATTTTGGAACAGAGAAGACAGTCCTTTAGACCCGTACAAAGGGTTTGTGGGCTGAGGGTACTCTGACACCTATACGGTTTGTTATTCAATCAAGAAACCAGACATGGAACTGGACCATTTTATAGGGTACCTGAAAAAGCAGAAGCATCGGGAGAGTGTGCTCCAGTGGGGGACAGGGAGTGCGAGCCAGTGTTATTGCCTAGAGTGTAGGGTGTGTGGGGAGAAGGCAATTGGCAGAGGCTAACAGGATTAGAGAGCTGATGGGAATCAGACCCACAGCAATGGCAGCGGCAAGGGCCTCAGTGCTTTCCTTGGATGTCTTTCTCCTAAAGACTAAATAAAGTGTCACTTTCCTCTCAACACCCGCCCCTCACAACATGGACATGGTTAATCCTCAAGAGTAGTCTGTGACCTCTCTTCCCATGACAGGCTCTGTCCTCTCGGCCTCCATCAGAGCAAACACAAGGATGACTCTGAGGTCCAGACTGATATTTAGAGTGAAAACATGTAATTCATGGTTTTTAAAGGACCCATCAGCATATTCTCCAGCAACCCACCAGACCATCATTCCTTCTTATTCCCGGATTTAAAGACTGTAATCTCTGGGTATCTTTCCCTCTAAAACTGCCCACGGGCACAGGAACCCAATCTATACTGGATATTGTATCTCACTCTTAGTACTCTCAATACTCCAGAGGTTGAAGCAGAAGGATTGCCTCATGTTTGAGGCCAGCCTGGGCTAAACAATAAGCTCCAGGCTAGCCTGAGCTACGCAGTAAGATGTTGTCTAGTGGTGCTTGTGGGAGGTGGATTCAAGAATCTGGAATGAACCTTTGCTGCTATGGCAGACACAGAGTGAGGAGCAAACCTGTCAAGGTGGCGGGTGGATTGTTCCCTCATCAACCAAGTAGCCCCTGTCCTCATTTTGCATCTTCACAGCCTGGCCAGTACCCTGCTTGCAGTACAGAAAAAAAAAAAAAAAAAAAAGAAAGAAAGAAAGGAATGACCGCTGGCCGGGAAATGCTCACAGCTTTCTGGGTCAGAAGTTGGCTAGGGGAAGACCCTGACTGCCAAGTAACTTGCAATGATGTCAGAGCCCCACACAACCAGAAAACACCAGCCAACCAGGAACAAAAGACTTAACAGCAGAAAAAACACTGAGCTAGCCTCAGAAGCCACTCTTTCCGCCCCCTACCCCTTTCTTGTAACTGGAGGAACAGCGGGAAAAGCTTGCATTTAAAAAGGCTGCCCTTTCTCTCCTGGCTTGCTTTTGGCTACAAGTGTTAACAGGGGGTGTCCTTTTGGAGTTCTTTTTTTTTTTTTTTTTTTTCCAAATCCAGGGCAGTGTTCTTGTTAAATGTAAATATATATCTGTGAAGCAGGAAGAAAAGCAGGAAGACTCTAGACAAGAATTTGCTTCCATGACCGGTCCCGGTCCACAGTAATTAACCACACTCAAAGGAAAGCCAAAAGTTTGGCGGAAATGCTCTCCTCTTTCTCTCTTTAAGCGAGGGCATCAGGGTTGATTCCAGCCACTTAGAACCCTTAAGTGATACATGATTAGATTGGAAACTAATAAACATAGACCGTTCTTGGAAATGAACTTTAAATTAAGATCCTCTTGTTTGGGGATATATGATTCTTTTATTTCATTTATGACAATCCGTACATCTTAAATGATGTCGCTTCAAGGACATTTTCATTTCTCCCACAACGTATTAAACGAAACACTTGCCTGTAAAACCGGCTCATTAGCCTGCAAAATTACACTGTACTGAATGGCTTTCATTCAAAGTGGAAATAAGATTTTTAGTAGGCAATTTCTGTATTTTTTAAAGCTACGGCTATGTTTGATTGCTTCTTCCCAGCTGTTTTACTTAGTGGTTATAAAGATAAATGGGGGAGGGGCTTGTAAAAATGAGCTCAAAAATAAATCCTAGACTAGAAAACTAAGACAAAACTTCGGGGTACAACTGCGCCCACCGCACCACTGGGCTGCAGCCATTTGTCCTCCGATCGTCTAGGGTGGCTGGGAGAGTAGTGAGGGCGCCTGGAGGAAGGGAGAGGGAGGGAAGGGAGAGGCGGCTTTGCAGGCTACAGAGGCGGCGCCAGCTGGGCGACCCGGCTCCGAGAGGCGCGGGAGGAGCGGCTCCGCTAAGGTGGGAGAGCCTGGGCGCGCCGCCGAGCGCGAACAGGGACGCGGCGGCCACTGGGGTCGAGGCCGCGGCGCGCGTAGGACTCTGGGCGGCGCTGGCCGCGGTGGGAGCTGCAGAGCGGCTAGGGAGCTGGGATCTCGGGGAGCGACTCGGAGATGGATCGAATTACACCATTTGCCGAGCAGCGGTTTGTTTTGCTGGCGCTGGGTCCCGCCGCCGCCGCCGCCGCCGCCGCCGCCGCCGCCGCCGCCGCCTTGGCTGGAGCGGACCAGTTTCAGGATAGATCTCAAGGCGAGACCCGAGACCGTGGGATTGCTCTTTCTGCACACCGTCTTGATCGGCTTTTCCATCTGATCCTGACAAGCTTTATTTGTCTGTTTTTTAAAGCAGGCTTCCCTATGAGAGGTAAGACAGTCTCCCAAGCTCCGCTGACGCTCTGGGTGCGTGATGGGGGTGGGACCCCGAGCCCGGAGCCCGCAGAGCAGCTGTGTGCGGGCGCGTGTGTAAGCGTGGGCGTAGCGTCGCATCTTCCCGGAGTTCATTGCTCTCCCAAGCCACACGGTCTCCAGCGGTGCCCGAGGCGCCTGGGGAGGTCTGGCTGACCGGTCCCAGCTGGCTGGTGGGCGGCCTGGGGGGCGGGGCGGGGCGGCTCGGCCCTCCTCCTAGGCGCACCCCTCCTCCGGGGGCGCACCCCTAAGGGAAGAAAAGACACCCTAGGCTGCAAGGGAAAGTTTCTTCCTGGCAGGGCTGGCTCTGCGCTGTTCCGCAAGCCGTCAGGGTGAGCCCGCCTTCCTCGCCGCGGGGCTTGCAGCCTCCAACCCTCCAGCCCGCAGCGCAGCCCAGGCCGCCCGGCCACCTTCGGCCGGGAGGACGCAGGGACAGCCTGGGAGCGCGGAGCCACTGACTGGGCACCCACCCGCGGGGTTCTCAGCCACTCTCCCCCGCAACTTTGCGTGCTTTGTTCTCTGACTGAAAAATGCTCCACCGAAGCGCCCTGGACGGGGTCTTCTCCAGGCGGCAAGGGCTCGACCGGGAGACGTGTTACGCTCTCAGCTCCCCATCAATTATGGATGGAAACAAATAAGGAAAAGTCAATTTTGTATGAGCCGCTTCTTTCGCGGCTAGAGGCGTCTTGTAGCCGGGAGCAGAGGCAGGCAAACCGAGGCCAACAACCAGGTAGGGAAACTTCCAGATTCTACTGCAATGACCCTCTGTAGAAACTGAGGCAGTAGCCGCCCTGGGGGGATTGGGAAGCGCTTTCAGCGCCCAGTCGGACGTCTAACTCTTGAGATCTAAGAACTTGGAGGTGTGGATGCAAAGTGAGTTTGGAATTTTTCTCATTATTTGGCTACTAGGATCATTGCTGGCAGAGTACTGTTTAAATCTAATACTTGTTTTTTTTTTTTTTTTAAAAAAAATGCCATGGAGCGCTCTGGGGAGGGGTGGGGGAAGTATTGCGGTAGGGTATGAGTTAGAGCACTGGAGGAATTGGACTGGTCAGTAGTCAATTCCAGCATCCTCAGAGTGGGACAGCACATCGTTATTATAGATATAACCCCCAACCCCGACTTTGTGTACAGTAACTGGACTCCGTGTCAACCACTAAGGCTTCTTTGCCTTAAATACAACGCTGCTTCTGGTTACTTATGGGAAATGTCGAGGGCTACTTCCTCTCAAAACTTCTAGCTACTACAAATTTTAAGTCTGCACTACCAAAATATATGTGTTTTCCCCTTCCTTCTGCTTGATACTTGACACGGTGAAATAGAATCTTTTGTTTATTTCACTGCCAGAGTCTCGGGGAAAGAGTTAACATCTTTATTCAGTTGGTTTCGTCTCTGCCCCTTGAAAAGGAGAAATATTCTCCTTGGAGAAAATCTCCAAGGCTTTTCTTCCCTGTATTGTGAAATCTTAGACAGCTGGGGGGTGGGGGGTAGCGATTTTACTGTCCTTTTGATGGCACAAAACAATAGATTCTGGAACTGTGTTTATTCATGATGTTAAGTGTCTACCCGAGGAAATTAACTTCTCTTTAGTATCGGGTTAATGTAGTGAGTGACAGACTCATTCTCTCGAGCTAGCGTGCATTACACACGAGCATTTATCCTGGCTCAGATACCTAAAAATTACAGATACGCTCTGAGATTGAGCCTATATCACTAGGAGCTTAAATACCTGAAGATAAACTACAGCCGGGATCTGCTTTTCAGACTGCCAGGGCTTTGGTTGAGGTCTCTGAGATATGCTCCAAGGAGACAGTTAAATGCATATGAGATCCTAAGATTTCTCTGCTGGCTTGCTTAGGAAGAGCAACAAACCACTAGCATTTCTTACTGGATCCTGCAGGATATTGGCACCCATCTCATTTCTCCTGAGAATGCTATATAGGTACCCTTTCTGAGGAGCGCGTCTGTGATGCATGAGAATGTGGCAGGAATACTGTGACGGCTCCATCGCCAGGCATCTGGTTAGCTTGAGTTTGATTTAGATCTGTGGGCATTTTGCCACCCCTACCCCCTTTTTTTCCCGATACCCTCTAATAGTACCAGCACCATCTGGTCATGCCTCCCTTGGTTTGATGAATTTGAAAGATGGCTGTGACGTCAGCCTTAGTCCTCAGAGTGAGGGCAACTTAAAAACCCTGAAGACTTCAGTTCACTGGCTTGCTGCACAGGAAGGCTCTGTCCAGTAACTAATGTGGGTAAGTGGGCCTCTGTATCCTGTCGTCTGGTGGTTTCCGTTCCTTGAAAGGCCACGGACAAGAAGCTTGGATTCAGAACTTTGATTCCAAAAGATCCTCACGGTTGCTGAGGACTTAGCTGAGTCTGAGGGAGCTCTTCTTGCTGCTCTGTCATAATGAACCGTGGTAATTAGCTTAGTCATTGTTCTTGCCTGTGAGTTTCACTAAGATACAAAGGGTGAGAAATGCATCTGAAATAGGGTCATTTTTCACTCTTGGGATGCATTTCATGCAGGATCGAGAGCCTGGCTAGATGCCTGACCAGTGTTAGTGCAACCCTAGGAGGCATACTCCTACCCCACCATGCTGCAGGACAAAATGGTAGCTTTTATTTCTATTCAGGGCTTGTAAGCTTGCATAGACTGGATCTATTTCTAGAGGAAGCAAGAGGCAGTTGAGGTGGGCCAACCTATTGGTGCTCATTGAGTACCTGTCACCCGCAAGGAGCTGTAACCATGAGCCAAGACCCTGTGACCAGAAAGGCTTTCGTATACTCACCTGGAGCAACACTACTGACTAGAAAATCAGATCTGGGGGGCAAGACACAGAAATATTTGTCCCGTGTGTGTGTGTGTGTGTGTGTGTGTGTGTGTGTGTGTGTGTGTGTGTGTGCAAATCTGACAAAACTTTGAAGCGAGATCGTCTGTATATAATGTCGCTGGTGCAGGCCTTCCTGCCCTCAGCATGAATGAATGGGCTGTCAGTTTAGTTTGTGCACTGGGTCTGTCACAGCAATGGAATATGGGATTCTCTGAGGCATATGTGAATGGAGATTTAGCATAAAAAAATCTACCCAATCCAGCATCTAAGGATACGGTAGAGGGCATTTGACAACCCCAGTTGGTAGGAAAAGTGTTGTGATTTATTCCTGTGCCACATGTAAACCGTAGACCCCGTGACTCCGTTAAGTATGCCAGGACACTTTTCATTTGAGGTGGCTGACGTCGAGCTGTTTTCCTAGCAGACCTCGGTGACAGGGACAGTGTAGCTGACCACTGAGGCGGTTTTTATTTCTCCCCAACAGGAAAATTGTTAGAAGTTCTTAATTAAAAAAAAAATTGCAGCCGAGGGCCTTCTGATTGGTGGAGAGCAGAGCCCACATGAGCTGTTCGAGTTTCTCAAACTTTTCTATCTGGCTTTGTTAAGTCACCCCGATTAGCATTTTAACAACCCTGAAGTGAACTTCTGCCATCCTCTCCACTTGGACACAGTGTGTAGATCATCCATCATCCTGTCCTTGGTTACAACAGGCTTCTGGCTCTATCACCATTTGGAGGTACACGGAATCCATCCAACTGTGAATAGCACAGCTGGCTACAGCGATCTTTCCTTCCACACCACTGGCAACATTGTCTGGCTGTGGTAACTAAAGCTAACACCCAGAACAGGAAGTTTCCATCTTTTCACAGCCCGCGCCCACCAGGCCGCTCATCCCGTGTTGGAAGTCCACCTGCCACAGGGCCTGCTGGCTTGCAAGGTGTCTTTCACTTACAGGAGAGCTTGTTCCAGCCTTAAGTGGCATGTGGCCATGGCAGTGATGCTCTGGGCTTGATAGAGTTTAGTCACAGAATTGCAGAATGAGGAAGCTTCGTTCAGAGTCTACTCATCCCACCCTTCACGAACTCATTCTATCCGAAAGGTGAAGAGAGAAATAAGAGTAGCATTTGGCCTGTGACCCAGAACTAGAGACAGAAAAAAGACCTCTCTAGCTCGTCAGTGACCTATGCATGCCCTGGCTTCATCCCTTTTGCTAGACTGTGCAATGGGCCTAGTAGCCCACAGTACACACAGTTTTGATCACATCTTGTTGTTTTCCCCGTTCTGTGTGTCCATAATGGTAGCTATTGCTTGTTAGAGAAAGAATAAAATGTATTGGGCAGGTGAGTTTCTTAGGAGATAATTGTCAAGCTTTTCAATGTCTCGGTTTGAACTTCTCTAATTGAGAATACTTCTTTGGGGATTTGATGTGCAGAGGGGGTGGGATCATTCCACACTTTGATGTGAGTGACCTTGGCGACAGAAGAGCAGGGGCAGGGGGGTGGTGGTGATGGAAGAGAAAGAAGAGGGAGGGACCAGAAACCATAACACCCAACAATGAATGGAGTCTGCTGATTAAACTCTAGATGCCCTGATAAGATCCCCGCCATCTTGATTATGTGCAAGGCTTCAACGCCTACAAGGAGTTAGGCTCCATTACTACTACTTACTATGAGGAAACTGAGTCACCCATTAGGGAGTTCGAACCTCTGGACATCCCAGCCCACACTGCCTCATCGTAGTACTAGATCAGATCGCTTTGATATTTCTGACTCTTCTCAATGAAGTTACATTTGGGGAGAATGTGTTTATTGAATGACTTACTGATGTGGGTATGCTCCTGAATTGTGTCTTTCTTGCTAACCTAAGTCATGTCTTCCTGTTAGTTAGATAACCATGACTTCTTCAATGTTCTCAGACAGCACCTTTCCCAACCCTCCTCTCCACGTAGGGTTTTCTTATCTAGGATGGCAACATAGACAGACGTATGGCAATATTCACTCTTAAAAAGGTGCCGTCTAGGTGCACTTACCATTTGGTTCCCGATTGTGTCAGGTGACAGTCCATTACATCCTTCTGTCTCGTTTCCCAGAGGTGCTCATGGGCCACAGCTCTGGGGTTGAAGATGCTTGCCTGAAGCCTGACCATGGATCCCTGCGTGACACACGCTGTTCTTCTTAGGGTTTCCACAGCGCTCTTTGACCAGTGATCAGACCTGCTGCTGAGATGCACATTCTCCCATGCAGCAGCTTCTTGTTACTGTGCATTTTTCTTCAGAATTCCTATGGGAGGAAAAACTTAAAACCAGGTATTCATTCCCATTGCACATGATGCTAAAATTTAAGGTTTTCAACATATATTTAAGGGAAGGAAATATAGGTTTCAAGAGTAAGCGTTCAGTGTGTCAGTACACGTATAATAAGGCCTCAGGAGGATCTGCAACCACTTAGCCTGTTATTGGAGTCTGCATTTAGCAGTAGAAGCAATGGTTTGCACTGGCACAAAAGACCTGGAGTAGAGGAAGTGTGTCAAGAAAACACTTGTGTTCCTCAGTGGACCATCAGCAAACCAGGAAGCTAGATTCTCTCCCTTCACCAGTACCTCACTTGTAACCCCAGGAGTTAGGAAATAGGGAGTTAGGGTCAGACATCCCTTGGGTAGTTGGCAGATGGAAGAAAGACACTTCTGAAAGCAGTAGACAAAGAAAGAGGGACCACAGAAGTAGTGATTGTATTCCTCACTCTCTGTTCTTGTCATCGTCGCAAACATGTTCATTCGGTTTTGACCAAGGGTCTGTTCTGCATGAGTCCCTGGAGGAGCACATGATTCCAGAGCGCTAAGCAAACTGTCACAGTAGAGTGGGGTGTGTTTTAAGCGCCAGAGAAGATACACCCAGTCCTGTGGAAGCTGAGAAATGGGAGGTTATTTCTGGCAAGGGTGGTCAGGGAGGGGCCTGTGGGGCCACTGATATTTGAGCTGCTCCTTGAACTAGGTAGGACTTGGACAGGTGGACAGTGAGAGGAGGTGGGGGAGGTGTTGAAAGAGAAGGCATTCCAGGCATAGAGAACAGCTTAGGCAAAGGGCCTGGGGTGGGGTGGGTTTGGGGTCAAGGTCAGTTATCTGCGTTTGAGTCCTTACCTACCTCGGACTTGTATTTCAGGTGCACAGTGGCAGTTGGCTGTGCAACCCACAAAGATGTATTGGGTGTCCCCGAGCTGCCAGCCTGGCAGAGTGAGCCATCAGAATGCATGGGGTCAATCTGTGACAAGTCAGATTGCTCCGTGACGAGTGGTGAGAGCCCCACGTCAGCTGCGGGTGGATCATGTATACACGAACTCAGCAGTGAGGACCCAGCGAGACCTCTGCTCACTGAGATACTGAGCAGAAGCAACTGAGGTTGCTGGTTTGTGGGCCTTATCTTTTCTTCTTAACACAAAAAGACTTTAAACGCAGACTCGTCCTTTTCTTTTTTCTTTAAATAAAATGCATGCTTGTATGAGTGTTCTGGAAGGGAAAGAAGATGATGTGGAGACAGGAAATAGAGATGAGATGAGAATAAAAACACTGAAACCATGATAACGAGGTGGGCTGGAGTATAAGGCCCATTTAGATGGCAGATCCCTGAGGTTGTGACCCGGTTCAAGTCAGCAGAGGGAGAAGCCCGTGTGTTCAGCAAGTGTCGCAAATGCACCGTGAGTTTTAGCAAACTGCAGATAGAGTCTCCCCTGGTGCGCAGACTGCATGGCGTGGTTTGAGGCCGGGGCAGCTTATTCCTAACAGAGGAAAAGGACTTGGAAAATTATGACGGCATCCGTTAGGAAGTGAACATTTCCTTTGTGGTTCTGAGCTCCCAGGGCAAAGTTTCTGCTACCAGTGCTGGTTCTCTGTGTCATTTCCTCCCTAACACTGTGACTCCCCGCTACCCCATTCCAAACCTTCCTCCAAGCTAAGTAGGAGCGTGGGTGATTCTCAGCCATTGTTAACCCAGAGGTTAACGTAAATTACAATCAGCACACAGTTAAGTTTAATGGCGAATGTGATAAACTTCGGGGGAGGGAAGACAGAAGTTGTGTGGTGTAAGTATGCTTATTAGAATACATAGCGAAAGTGGAATAAGATGAAAACGGGGATTGGGGGAGGCATTGGGAATGGTCAAGTCAGCTGCTTTCCCATGCCTTGTACCCACCCCGGCTCAGCGTTCCAAGGTGTATTCAAGACTCTCACAGGTTACTGCTTTACATGACAGTCTCAGCGAAGAATGGCTGCCAATTAAACACCAGTCAGAAATTACAAAATAGGTCAGTAGGAGAGGTCCAACCATGAGCAAATCCAATATGGGGAACAAACTTTTTAGGAATATTCCGGTGACTTAAAACAGAGAGTCCGTTAAGTCTAGTAGTTGATCTGCCGCCCGCACAGGAGCTTGAAGCAAAAGGCACTCTGCTCCCCTGTGCCCAGCCCAGTTGCCTCTAAACCCAGTCTAAAATAAGCCGGCCTGGCTCAGCAGGGCTAATAATAACAGTGCATGCTATGTGTTTACCCTGCACGGTGGCATTGTGCCTAGCACTTTAAATATGTTGTCTCATTTAATCCTCTCGCCGCCCCCGAGAATGTAAGGCCGAGAGCAAGGGGCTGACATATGTGAGTCCTCGCCATGTGCCCGGCACGCAAGCAAATACGCTCAATCATTTGACCAGCGTTCTTGAAGACGGCTACTATTAATAACATACTCATTGTACAGAGGAAGAAACTGAGGCATGGGAGAGTAAGTATGTCCTAGCGTTAAACCACTACTCCGTAGTGAAAGGGGGCAGGGAGAGGGAGCTAGGATCTGTGAGATGAAGTGTAATCGTGAACGAGTTGTGTGATCTTGAACAGGTTACTTAACCTCTCTGAGGCTTAGAAACGGAAGACTGTTCTAGTAGTACCTGTGTCTGAAGACTGTTGTGAGACATTCATGAATTAATATTTGAAGAGGACTTATGATAGCGCTTGGCATGCAGCAGTGTTTTAAATATACCACTGTCTGTTGGGTAAAAATGAATAGAGTCTGGCTCCACAGCCTGTTCTCTTAGTCTTCGTTCTTCGCATCTTGCCGTGTGTGACTCTGGCACTGCTCTTTGACTAGTGTGTGGCTTGTGACTTCCGCTCCACAGCACCTCCATACACTGGTGACTGGTTCAACCAGGCTGAGAGAGGGATTGTTGCAGGCAGCTGGAGACTGGCCTCAGCCCCTCCATGCTTCTGTTGAAGAGCTGCAACCCAGACATCTGCTGTTTTCAGAGACATGACGTCAGGATCTGGAGTCCACTGCTGGCGCTGTCGAAGGACAGTCGTGATAATTGGTGTGTGTTCTGTACTAGTGGCTCCTGGCTTGGGGAAACTTGCCATACAGCTCAGGCTCACTCCTGAGCCAGTCCACCTGTCTGACCCATAACTATGCAGACCTCAGACTTTAATATTCATCATTACACAGATTAAAATGCAGATTCCCAGAACCCTAACCCACCCTCAGGCTTACCAGGTTAACTAACGCCTGTTGTCTGTTGACTACCTTTGGAGAAAAGAGCCTCCAGTGTAGCCAGAGGATGCTGATAGGGGCATCTGCTGATGGCCTAGCATCTGGGGGGGGGCGGGGGGATGCGGGTTTCCATGTCAACATATTACTCTATAGTAAGAGGGGTGTGAACAGGCTGCTAGCTAGACATGACCTCTTCCTGCCAGCCCAGGGCATCTCAGTTAGCTTATGAAAGAAAAGAGAAAGCAGTAAAACACTGCGAGCTAAAGAGGCTTATTTTGAAAGACTCTAGTTGGTAAAAGATTTCCTATGTGAGGGAAAAAACGAGGAACAAGAAAGCCTGACGTATTTCTGCTGACTGGCCTGCATCTTTTCATACTCGGGGCCCTGGGCCAGTATTCCCATCAACAGTCCTTGATGCAATGATAAACTGAGATAAGGGTAATCAAACTTCATGCTTCAGGGCATCAGGTGATTGCCTGCTGTGGTCAGGATGGAATTCTTCCCCCTAGGGCTTTGCACAATTGACTCTGACACGTTAGACAGAGGTGGTCCCTCCCCCTCCATGCTTGGGAAAGTGGGGGCTGAGGCCTGGCTGGAAACTCTGGCTGAGCCCACATGGGAAGAAGAGTGTGTCTGGAGCGTGCGACCCCATCACCTCTCGTTATCACCACTTATTGCTACTCTCTGTATCTGTTGATACAATGCCCATGCTGAGGTCAGGAGCACACTGCACTTAGAACCAGGTGCCTCGAATTCCGTCCATGGTCAGCCAATCAAATTTCCACATCTGTTGATGCTCTGCTGCCCCATGAAATTATAGTTAGTGTCAGATACAACAATACAGGGAAATGAAAGTGCTGTTAAAATGTAAGGTGCCATTACAACATAATGAAATCACTGCTCATTGTAAACAGCCATCCATACATTTATGCTAGAATGCGATCATGGGCATAATGACTGGGCATTGAGCTCTTAATCTGTGTGGAGCCTGGAAAGGTTTTATTTACACTCTCTCGGTCCTGTGCTAGGGTGTTGGGATACCTACTTGTTTTATTCCTGTTTTGTAGGAAATGTTACAGTTCCTTGAGGAGTCCCTCACCTTCTCATAGAGGGCGACAAACCAGTAACCCACAACAATTGGAATTTATAACCTTATAGTCAGAAGGAGCAGACATCTGAGATGCGTGTCAGCGGGGCCCGTATCAAGGCCCATGGGTGCGGGGGACTTTTCTTGTTTCTTTTTTATGGTCTCCATGGCCATGTTCAGTCCTTGCTTGTTCTCCTTCCTCTGTTTTTGCAGTTACTGTCTGGCTCCTGCAGCCCTGACTTCCCAGCCTCATGTTAAGGACCCTCACAATAACTGGCCTCCCAGATGACCCAGGATTAGTTCCTAGTTTTAAAGTCCTTAGCCTGATCTCCTTTTTGCAAATAAAGGTAGCATGTTTTAAGGGTGGCAGGAACTCAGGTGTTGATGATTCTCTGCCCAGTTCTGACTTTGAAGCCTGTATCGCAACCACTCACCGTAAATCACCTCTATTTAATTGATGGAGAAAACAATGAAACCATAGACATGAGTGATGAGAAAGGCTATGTTGCTCTTAGAACAATCAATTGGGGGCTTTTAAATATTAAATATAGTCATGCTAGTTTGGAACAACCCAGACCTTACCTATACTGGTCTTCATGTCCTGCTCTGTACTGAGTATGCCAGTTGGGGTTTTGTTGTTTTGTTAGAGTAGGTATTTACTAAATGAGTGGAAAGTGGTTCGTGAATCCACTTGTTTTTCTCTGACAAAACTGGCCGAATGCAGTTTGGGAACCTGAACCATTTTGAAGCCTGAGACCTGTGGGGCAGTGTTCCAAAGCCACTGTCTACTCAGTAGGGACGCATGGAGAAGTGTGACAGACGCGACTGCCTTGTCACTTGCTGATTTTGGCACTGTCTCTTGGCCAACTGGATGGAGTTTCTCAAGCAAGACTATTGTGCTCCTTCCCTGATGACCATGACTGTCTCTGGTCTGTGAAGCTCTAAGTCCCCAAAGGCCAGCCATTCAATTAGTGTCCTGTGTGCTACTAGAACTCAAAGAGCAGTGGAAAGTTCTCAGGGCCTCTCTTCCATCGGATGTGTAAAGTCAATTCTAATATTGAAAGTCACACTGTATGTCTGTCAACACAAAAGATTTCAGAACAGTCTGAAAATGGATTAAGAACCCAGAGCTAGGAGTCTAGAAGCTGGCCTTGCTTGACCACCAACCTGGAACTTCAGACAGGCCCTCGATGACAGGCCCTGGCTTATGGGCCACCATCTTCTTCTTAGAACAAAATGAATTTAAGGGCAAACTCTAGTACCTAGGACCTCCAAGGTTCTAGTTACAGGGTTCTTTAATGCTACATTTATCTCCACATTGCATCTTCCTCAGTTGTAAGAACAAATACCGTGGTGACTTAAAAACCATGAGCCCCCAACCTGAGTGTGATACACTTGTGTGCACACATAGCCAGGCAACAGATAGCCCTACTTTTCAAATTTATTATTGTCATTTACATTTTACAGCGCTCTGCCCTTTTCTTTGGGGATCACTTACACTTCATTGCTGTTAATATAGTTTTTAGACTCAATTTTCAGAAATACATAGATAATATTTTCCGTTAGCAATAACTGTACCTCATTCAGCTCTCGGGAGTTGGCGCGTTGCTACTGCACAGCCTCTCTGTAATTTTCACTCGAGTCCCCGTAGAGCCATCCTCCCATCTTAAACATGGCTCACTGAGAGGGCAGATGAGCTTCAAAGGACAGAGCTGGACCTGGCCTATAGGCTATGGCTGGTTTAACTTGTACTTCGGAAAGTGATGGGCTGAGGTCCAAAGTCAGGGAGAAAAGGATTGTCTTTATTGATTAGCAAAATCTCTTCATGAAAGAGGAAGGTGTTCCTCCAAAACAAATTTGTCATCTTCGATTGAATACAGTAAGTAGTCTCTGTCGCCCATAGGGAATTAATTTCCAGAACCTTCTCCAGTGGGTGCCCAAAACCCTCTATGTACCATACCTTCCCTCATACAGAAATAAATACTGATAATTAGGTACAGCAATAGATTAATAACAATAGCTAATAACAAAATGGAAACATTACAGTAGTACTCGTGGATAAACACTGTGCTAATCTGGTATCTTTCAAAACAGCGGCTTGTATTTTTGCTTTTTCATTGAAAGTGGCAACTTAATGGCTCTCAGGCAGAAGTGTTCACTGACTACATCTCTGTGAGACTTTGAAGCCATTTCTAAGTCAGAGAAAGGATTCCTTTGGGCACAAGCACTGTGACACTGTAGCTGTCCAGCTGATCATTAAGACAGGTGCTAAGTGGCTAGTAGGCAGGTGACTTACACAGTATGGTGTCTCTGCATAGATGGATGAGTCTTGGACCAGCAGGGATGGCACCCTGCTTTCATTTCCTGTAGCTGTGATAAAATACCCTGAAGAAAGCAAGTTAAGAGACAAGACAGGGTTGGTCCACAATTCCAGGTTATAGGAAGTCAAGGCAGCGGGAACCCAATGCAGTTAGTCACATTATATCAAGAGCAGAAAATAGTGAGTGAATGCATGTATGTCAGTACTCAGCATGCAGGCCAGTGCACATAATGCATGCCTGCTTATAATGCATGCACACTCAGAATGCGTGCACACTCAGAATGCATGCACAATCAGCATGCTTTCTCTACTCTTACACAGTCCAGGTTCTCATTTCCAGGAAATGGTGCTTGGGGATTTCCTGCCTCAATTAACACAATCAAGATGATTTCCCACAGAGGGGCCCCAAGGCCAACCCAGTGCCGACAGTCCCTTATAAGGCTCCCTTCCTAGGCAGGCATAGATTGCTGTCACAGAGAAAGACTGAATGGGATGTGAGATTTCCTCACCTTGCTCAAGGGTGCTTCCCATAAAACTGATGGGTCATGTGTTTCTGGAATTTTTGTGTCAATATTTCCAGACCACACTTGGTCACGAGTGCTTGAAACCATAGAATAATGGCACTGTATATATGAGATGATTGTAATATTTCCTTTACAAATACATGTGTATATATATTTACAAAAATATATATCTTCAAATATATAAATATATAATATATCAGTGGTAGCATTTAATACAGATGTCTTTAGCAGTCTCTGCTCCCTGAATTGCGCAGCTGACAGACAGGAAGATGAGTGATTCCACACAGGAGGTATCTACAGCCCATGTGCAGGTGCTCAGTGACCACTGCTTAGTTCCCACGGTAGGAACCTGAAGCTTGGCTTCATTTCCCCTCAACTCTCCTCACGATTTTCACATTTTTATCAGACTCTACATTATGAAAATTACCTACACTACTCTAGACACAGCCTTTACACTGGTGTTTGCCCATCTGGATTTATAAAGTGACCCGGCCCTACCACACACTTACACTTTCTACTCCACACAGCCTCCTTTCTTCATACAGAGCTTTTGAATAAGAGACTGAAGTCAGGATAGGCAGAGATTGAAATGGCCTGTGTTCGGTGGACTTTAGAAATTGCGTATATCAGTAGTCTTCCTGAGTCTTGGTTTCCCATCCTATAAAATGGAGAAAGTATCCCTAAAGAGAGATGCAGAACCAATGAGCACCTGCCCAGGAGCCGGCCTGGCCATTGCTGGAACCCACACTGCTTCATCCTGCTGGGTCGCTATGATGAGAATGCTTTAGCGGGAAAACAGAAACCCAGTTCAAAGGTGTTTAAATGCGTGGGACCTCATGTCGGGCTCTAAGGACTCCCTCCTAAGATGTGCTGCCTTTGAGGTTGATTCCTTCTCTGGCTAAACAAGTTACAAAGGGTTGAGCGTTTGCCGTGGCCTTTCCTGGGGCAGCTGTTTTCATGTTCCTACAAGCATTTGTGTGTCAGGTGAGAATCTGACCTTCCCAGAATGTCGTAATGAGTGACAGACTTCTCCTGGGTCTCATTGGACAGAACTGTGCACCCACTCAAATCTGGAGTCTAAGCCACTTTGAGACAGGAAATGGGAGCGTTGTGAGTGTAACAGGTTGAGGAGGTTGGTATGCCTCTGGCTGCATGCGTAAAAGCAGTGTTTGGTTTCACAGAACACTTACACACCTTGTCTCACATGTATGTTATGTTTCTACTGTGTACATGACAACAGCATGACTGTGGTTGCATACAAGCTGTAAAAGTCTCATGGATGGCAAGGAATCCTTTTCTCCCATAATTCAAAAAGCTGTCCACAACTGAAACAGAAATTACATTTGATGAGCCAGCTAAAAATAGAGAAGGTGTTTGACACTGGAGGAGAAGGCCCCGAGTGCGGGCACTGGACAGAGCGCACGTTTGCTTTCTCCACGCTTCCTTCCTTTCCCTGTAGCTCGTGTATGATGAGAAACAAGGACCCCCTGCCAGATCAACTTGGAAACATCACAGTAAATATAGTCATAATTATAAAGGCACTTTCATCTGCTGGGCGTCAGAAATGCTAGCGCAATTTTCTGAAATGCAGAAATATGTCATGATCATAAATTCACAGTTTTCTCATGCTCCTACATAAAAAAAAAAAAAAAACACTGTTAACCCTTGAAGATCCAAGTCCTGTGTGCACCAAGAAAGTCACTGCTCTTCAAGCCTCTTTGTCACGTAATAGAGTCCATCACAGGGTACCTGCTCACAGTCCGCCTGGCTGAGCTGTTGTCCCCTGTGTACATTTTTTTTTAGCCTCTTTTCCTGGTTCAGTTAAACAATAAATCAGGTCTAAGACACCATAAAACCGGGGCGAGGAGGCCCCTCCTCTGCTCGTCTTTGAACAGCTGCTCTGCCTTTGCATGGAGCTATAAAAATTAACTGTCTAGATTTTCAATATCTGAGATTTCTACTTTTGGTGTTTTATAGTTGCCTTTCTGCCCACCAAGGTGAAACATCACTCAGACTTTCACCAAGTCTCGTGTCATAGAGGAAGATGGCGGCTGACTCCAGTCCTTTTCCCATACAACCTTCACAGTTTCTTTCCCAGCCCTTGCAGCCCGTGAGTCCAAATGCTCCTGAGCTCAGAGTCGGACTCTGATCCGGACGCTCTCAGGAGCCTCAGATAAGTTAGAATAGTCTTTCTACCTAGTGGGAACTCCACAAACTGTTCCCCAGTGTAACTGGTGGAAAGCAATTGGCATGGAATTCAACACGTCGTAGCTTTACTAGCACCACTGTTGTTTTCAAACCACAGATGTGTGGCCGTTTATGGGGTATTTACACAGGAAGGGCTTCTGTTGGTTACAAGGAAACCTTATTTGGAGGGCTGTTTAAAAGTACACAAAGAAGGAGAAAAGGCGGAGACCATTCTGATCAGAACATGACATTAAGACACATCAAGGCCAATCAGCTCTACTACACATATACAGGGCCACTTGCCAGTTAGACCGAATTTTGGCCATGCAAAACGTTGATTATGCTATACCTTAGTGCGCTATTATGACGCAGCTAATGGGTCAGGTACTTAAAATGAGTTACTGCATCACTTACTCCTATCCTTGGATCTTAGTAATCTTCTAGAGGCTTGTAAGACCCTTCACATTCTTGCTTATTCGTGTATTTATCCATGCAGTGAGATTTTAAAATTCATTTTTTTCTTCAAATTGCCTGTCTTCCTTTTTTGCCTCAAACGAACCAAACTGTATCATATGCTGGAATATTTGTTAACAGCATCAGTTCTGTGGGCATGTGACCTCTGCTTGGCCCTTGGTCCTTGCTAAGAATATTCTGTTGTCATCTTCTTGACATTCCTCACAGACCCCCTTTTCCATTGTGCTTGGGCCCTGCCAACCGCATGACTGTCATGAGGCTCAGTATTGGTCTGAGAAGGCTTAAGCTAGAAGGACTCACTAACTCTGGGTCTGCGGTCCCACTGTCAGCCAGCCAGGAAGCCCCCCTTAATTTTCCCAGGTCTTTGGATTTGTTGTAAATGGAAACATAATTTTCACCCCTTCTAAGAGTAAGATACCGGTGATGTGACGTCTGCTGGAGTTTGGGTTTTGTCTGTAGCAACTATACTTTCTGAGCTAGACATTAGGACATGGGATGCATAGGATCAAAAGAATAATTGGAATCAGAACTTCTCTTGAGAAAGGTGAGCTATGAGGTGACACTTTTGATTTCTAGCAGAGGTCTCCATGCTGCAGGTGGCTTTGCCTGATGGATGGGCACTGGCCTCATTCCCATCACTGCACTTAGATCTGACCTTTCTTCTCTATAGATTTTATGTTAATTTCCCTGAGGAGACTCAACTCACTCCTGTACTTTGGCCATACTTTGAAAAACAATCTATATCTAAGACTTTAAACGCTCATACACAAATATTGGCATCCCCGAGAATTGTCTAGCTTCAGTCAGGACCCTGGCATGAGTGCTAACCTGTCAAAAGAGTGCACATCACGTGATACCTGAGGAAGGCCAGCTCTGGGTCTGTTCCCTGTGGTCTCACAACTCCCGGTTAATTAAAGATACGAGTGCAGCACGTGGGCCAAGTAAGTTCTTCAGAATCTCTCTTTATTGGGCAAGAGGGAAGCGTGAGAACCAAGGTCTGACTGGCTCATTCATGCCGGCGAGCTCTGCGGGTACTGCTATAGGTTTCAGCCTGCAGGTGTTTAAGAGCACACCAGACTTCTCATCAGACTGAGGTCCCTGGGAAACTAAAGGAATAAAAGCCCAAAGAAAACCTGCTAACTTACCTGAGGTTCCTAACGCACCTCTAACTACCCTGTCAGTGCTACCTGACAGCACCTTCATGTGAGTACATTTTATTTTAAGGTGTTTTATTTATTTATTTATTTGCATGGGTGCGTGAATGCGAGTGCATGCCACGAGTGTGCAGACACTCACAGACACCAGAGGATGACATCAGATGCCCTAGAGTTGGAGTTAAAGGCAGTTGCCAGCTGCCAGATAGGGGGCTGGAGAATTGAACTTGTGTTCTTCAGTGCTCTTAGCTGCTAAGTCGTCTGTCCCCTCAGCCTCTTGAGTGAATTTTAGAGCGGGCGGGGGAGGGGAGGAGGATTCAGCATTCCAAGTGTCTCTGACCACACACCTAAACACCAGCACCTAAGGCTGGCTTCTCTACTTGGCAAGCAGATGGCTGGCGTGGTTCAACAGAGAGATGGGCAGCCTTCTGCCACGTCTGCCAAAAGCCACACACAACCTAAGTCATAGCACCAGGACCCTAAGGTCAAAGCGATAACGTTTAGTATTATGAGGTTTTTATTAAGTAGGCTTTACTTTGGCACCAATCATAGGTCTCAGTGTCAATTACTTTAAGCAACTCAAAAATACAGACTGCGACAGAGAAGCAGACTCTGGGCCATCTGTAAAACGTTATCTATTTAGACAGTGCTCCACTGTGTAGCCCAGGCTAGCCTGCCGTCTCAGCCTTCCTGCCGTAGCCTCGAGCACTGGGCTTACTTGCTTCTTATTTTAACCATACTTACTTTAAGTTCACATTAGTAGGGGGTGCCTTGACACCTGTCTATTTTGGTGTGCAGGAGGGAGATGCTTAGCTAGAAGCCTTAGAGCAAAATGAAAATGTGCATTTCCTTTCCCAGGATGCCTCACCAGTCCTTAATGGCCTGAGTCTTGTTTGCTTGTTCTTTACTATGGGTTTGGAAGTCTTAATTTACTCTTTACTTTCTTTTCCTCTATGCTTGTCTTTGTATGTGTGGTGTATGTGTATATACATATGCATGTGTGAATGTGTGCAAATGTGTCTTCACATGTGTTCATACACATATGTAATCCTGAGGGGGGCTCCTATCTGCTGTTATCAGAGTGCTGGAATTACAGACAGGTTTCATGCTCACCTGGCCATGGGTGCTAAGGATCTGGTATCTGGTCCCAGTCCAATCCTCTTGCTTGGCCTGTTAAGTGTTTTAATCACGAGGCATTTCCCCAGCCTTTTGGTATTTTGAACATGTTCTTGCTGTATAGCCTTGGCTTATGCTCTGGATTTCACTCTGTAGACCAGGTTGGTCTTGAGTTTGCACCAAACCTCTTGTCTCTGCCTTACAAGTTTTAGGATGACAGCTGTGAGCCACCATATCCAGTTTTAATGGTTTTTTGAGACAGAACTTTTAAAAATTTGGTTCTGTTCACAACCCCTTTTTTTCTGAGAAGCTTTTACATGCCCCTGGATGTATGAATGTATGCCCTGGGTATGCAGCTTTATAAAATAGATATATAAATTAAACATTTATTGATAATAAATCATAAAGAAGTTTACTTTAAAATGATATTTGGTTCATGTATCATTTTATAATTTATTAAAGACGAAAGCCAGCCTGCATACTAATGGGATAGACAGGCTCGTTTATTCTTACATATATAATTTTTAGCTGAATATTTGACATAGAGCGCCTTCAAGGTTTTTCTGAGCTGTTTAGTACTTTGATTATACAACAGTCAATGCTGAGAACAGTGCTTTGCATAAATGCATAGTCCAAAATGGGAGACATATTTCAGGGCCATTTCGGAAACTGTTGCAAGTTCTCTCCAAGACTCAAGTCAAAAATCATGGAAGAATTTTTTTTTAAGCGAAACTCAAGTTAACACCTCAAATGGCAGTTTTTAAAGTCAACGAAGTCTAGTGTAATACAGGCTAAAGTTACGCCACTGTGTTATGTAAATGCTGCAGAATTAGACTGGGGGAATACAAAAAGTCTCTGCTTTCTGTAAACTATTACAGTTTCATAAGAGCAGCAAACCTTGTACGTATAATATGTACACTGTACACAATAGTCGGAAATCTGAACCAGCATGCTTCAGACAGCCTTAGGCAGTGCTAGGTGCCTGATGTCACGCACAGCAGAAAGAGCCAATATGATGCGTTAAGAACAAAGGCTGTGGTGAGGTCACATGACACAGCATAGCAAATGCTACCAGAAATACCTCCGACTCAAGGCTCACTGGATTCTCAGTTAATTATTGCACACTCAGAAGCCCCAAATGGGGTCAGGAGCCACAGTTTGAGGAGTTGTGATCTAAGGGATGCATTTACATATGTCTTAGCGCTGAGACAGGTGATTGGACAATTTCCTACAGAGATGGCTGAAGTCTGACTCATTGCTCTAACTAATAAAGGCAGGAAGACAAATCAGCCTTCTCTGCCCTAATACTGACCGTATGACGGAGAAGAGTGGCTCATAGTGACCAAGTTCTGCAGCAGATTCAAAGCTCCAACAGCCAGCAATGCCTTCAGAACATGCTGAGACAATCCAACCGTATAGATTGGTTCTGAAAACAGGCCGTTAATGATTAGTTATACATTCTAATAAAAGTCACAATCTGCTGAGACCCTGGTCACCTCTCTTGGTTGGGATGGTGTAGGATGATGGTTCAGTGAAGAGCAAGGAGCTAAGATCTGATGTCCTGTGTGCAGGCATCATAGTCAGGACTTCGACCGGCAGCATGGGATTCCCACACGCCATCTTCCCATGTGTGATTTTAGATCTTAATATTTGAACAACTGGTCGACCAGTAATTTTTGGCTTTCAAGATTCATGTGTTTAGTTGGAGTGAGGTTTCATCTTTGTGGGGGGGTATAGATTTGACTACTGAGGTGTCTATAACAGGTTTTCTTCTTCTATGTGACTATAATTCCTAATTTTAGACAGAGAGAGAGAGAGAGAGAGAGAGAGAGAGAGAGACAGACAGACAGACAGACAGACAGACAGACAGACAGAAAGAGAGGCAGAACACTCTTGCATATAAAAAATAAATTCTAAGTCATCCTGTTCCAAGTATCATGGTGCAGACCATGAAACATTGCCTTAAAAATGGGGCAAAAGAGGGGCATTGTTTGAACTTTAAGTCTTGACACTTAACAGAGCAACAGTAAGGACTGGAAATGGGAGAGGAGCAAGGGGACATCTTGCTTACAGGTGACATCTTGCTTACAATATGCCAGCTCAGGTGAAGCCTCAGGCCTCCCTTTCCTTACTGCCACCTTCAATGTACATATGACCCGGAAACAATGGACAACCTCTTCTCTAGTGCATTAACATCTACAATAAGTTCTATGTTCTGGGGGAAAAAATCAGGCGGGATTTGAGTACTTATCCTTGTCACTCAGCAGACTGATGGCAGCTCTGCGCATGAAGAAGTACTTGGCTCCTGTGGTCGTACGGAGACCTTATTTACGAAAGGTGCATTTCCTCTCCACCCTTATTCCATATAGATTTATTTTAGTTCTTTGGAGACAGGATTTTATTCTTTAGTTCAGGCTTTTCTGGAACTCACTATGTAGCCCAGATTAATCCTGACCCTAAGGCACTCCTCCTGCTTCAGCCTTTGAATGCTTGAATTACAATCATAAACCTCTCTCCATTTTAAGGTAAAATTTACAAAGTATTATTTTAAGGGAAATAGCTCAAAAACAACCTTTCCTGGTTTTCTGTTCGATTATACATGTTCCTATATAGCTGTGGTCAGAATGTGTAAACATACAATTTCATGTTTTGATTTTGTTCTCACCTAGCATTACATCATACATCGAGGAATTTAATCATTGTTATTTTTGCTCTGTGAGAGCGATGAGATGGACTCTATCTGAACTTCCTATGTTTAGATATGTTTTATCTAATTTTCTGTCAATAAGTATCTTCTTATAGTTTTTTTCTTTTCTACCTTAGATTATTTGCTTGAGATAAGTCGTCAGAAGTGAAATTGAATTAAAGATTGGCAATATTGATGTACACACATGCAGGAATAGAAGCGGCATGCTATACCTCAGTGAATTGTTTTGTTTGTTTGTCTGTTCATTTCTTCTTCTTTTTACTGAAAACGTTTTTTCTCACATAGTATACCCTGATTAGTGTTTCCCTTCCATCTCCTACTCACACTTTCTCCCCCCTCTCCTCCCATCTGGATCCACTCTCTTTCTGCCTCTCATTAGGAAACAAACAGGTTCCTATGAGGCAATAATAATATATAATATAATATAATATAATATAATATAATATAATATAATATAATATAGAAGCCCAAACAAAAACTAGTATTTCTGAGTTGGACCATAGAAAGAAGAGGAAACGAGCCCAAGAATCAGAGACCCGTTCCTTCATATGTGCAGAAATCCCATGAAAGCACGAAACTGGAAGCCATAATATACACGAAAAGAGCCTGGTGCAGACCTGCGCGTGCTGCCTCAAGTCTCTGTGAGTTCATACAGTCTTAGATCATGCTGACTTAGAGGGCCTTGTTTTCTTGATGTCCTCCATGCCCTCTGGCTTACCTTCTTTCTGCTTCCCTTCCCTTGGGGTTCCCTGAGCCCGAAGGGAGGAATTTGATGGAGACATCTCATTTAGAGCCGACTGTTCCAAGGTGTCTCACTCACTCTGCATAATGTCTGACTGAGGGTCTCTACATTTGTTCTCTTCTGCTGCAGGAGGAAGTTGCTCTGAGCTACGCGCTGATCTATTAGCATAGCACAATGTCATTAGGAATGTCTCACTGCTCCTTCTTTTCCCCTTTGTTTTTAGAACGGCAGTACTTGGTTTTACTGTAGGCCCATCTGGTCCTTGATCACATAAGCAGCGTCAGGCATGGGTTGCATCTTCTACAGTAGGCCTTGAGTCAAATCAGGTATTGGTTGGCTACTCTTGACAAACTTTGTGCCACCAATGCCCTAGCATATTGTACTGGCTGGTGTGTGTCAACTTGACACAAGCTGGAGTTATCAAAGAGAAAGGAGCTTCCCTTGAGGAAATGCCTCCATGAGACCCAGCTGTAAGGCATTTTCTCAATTAGTGATCAAGGGTGGGGGAGGGCTCATTGTAGGTGGTATCATCCCTGGTCCTGGGATTTATAAGAGCAGGCTGAGCAAGCCAGGGAAAGCAAGCCAGTAAGTAACATCCCTCCATGGCCCCTGCATCAGCTCCTGCTTCCTGACCTGCTTGAGTTCCAGTCCTGACTTCCTTTGGTGATGAACAGCAATGTTGAAGTATAAGCTGAATAAACCCTTTCCTCCCCAACTTGCTTCTTGGTCGTGATGTTTGTGCAGGAATAGAAACCTTGACTAAGACATACTAAGACACATGTCTTTCAGGCAGAACACCATTGTCCATCACAGGGTTTCTGGCTGGCTTGATGTTTACATTTCTCTTTTGGTAGCAAGCAGATACCTTCCTGGGTCAAATATGATGGCAGAGACTCTATGTAGGCACCAGCTTGACCTATCCATGATCAATAAGTTGTATAGGTGTTGTCTTCAGCAATTGAACCTTGCTGTCAGTTTATGAAGAGAAACCCATAGTCTTGGCAACAGCCCGGGTTGTTTGGTAGTTCCCATGGCTCCCCTGTAGCCAATAACTCAATTAAATGTAACCCAGTCCTGGTACCAGAAGCTTCATTTGGCGATAAGAGAACATTGTCTCACCATTGTCTGGCATTTAGATTGCCTTCAAAAATATACATACTTACATTTATATGGAGGCTCTTACTTTAATAGCTTTCTATGCTACCCCTCATATGGCCCCCTTTTTTTAGCTGTCTCTACTTACATCCCTTGTTCACCTCTCTACTAGATCTTCATGTTTTAACCATCCATCCATCCATCCATAATTATCACACTTGCTTTTTCTATTGAGATCTATATGTGCTCTGTAAGTCATTTACTGTATACCTAATCTCTGAAGTTCTATGAATTATAGCTTGGTTATCATTGACTTAACAGCTGGTATCCACACATAAGTGAAAATACGCCCTGTTTTTCTTTCTGAGTCTGGGACACCTCACTCTAGATGATTTTTTTCTGGTCCATCCATTTGTCCGTGGATTTTATGATTTCATTTTTTGAAATGACTAATATTCCATTCCAGATGTAATGCACCACATCTTCTTCATCCATTCTCAGTTGATACACATCTGAGCTGGTTTTAATTTCTTGCTATTATGAATAGAGCATCAGTGAACATGGCTAAGCAGGTGTTTCTGTGGTAGGATGAAGTGTCTTTTGGGTACACGCCCAAGAGTAGTATCTTGGGGTGGTAAGATCTTGGGGTAGATTGCTTCCCGTCTTCCTAAGGAATCTCTATGCATCTTTACTCTCCCACCAGCAATGGGTGAATGTTCCCCTTATTCCACAGCCTCGCCAGCAGGAGCGGTCACTTGTTTTATTGATCGTAGCCATTTTGACAGTTATAAGATGAAATCTCGAAGTTCTTTTGATTTGTATTTTCCTGATAGCTATGGGTGTTGAACATTTTTGAAGTGCTTCTCAGCCAATTGAGTTTCCTCTATTAAGAATTCCTTGTTTAGGTCCCATTATTTATTGATTTGATTTCTTGATATCTGGTTTCTTGAGTTCTTTATATATTTTGGGTATTAGCCCTCCATCAGATGTGTAGTAGGCAAAAATCGTTTCCCATTCTGTTGGCTGCCACTTTTTCCTGAATGACGGTGTCCTTCTCTGTGCAGAAGCTTCTCGGCTTCATGAAGTCCATTGACTCATTGTTGATCTTAGCGCCTGCGCTGTGAATGCTCTGTTCAGAAAGCCATCTTCTGTGCCAGTTACCTCAAGGCTTTTCTCACTTTCTCTTCTATCAGATTCGCTGCGTCTTGTTTAATGTTGAGGTCTTCGATGCATCTGGAGTGGAGTTGGGGCAGAGTGATAAGTGTACATCGATTTGCATTCCTCCTCATGCAGCCTTTCAGTTTGGCCAGCAACATCGACGATGCTGCTGCCATTTTCCCACCTCCACAAATGGTCCCTAAAGTGTTTGTGCCTAAGTTACTTTGCCATGTGCAATGCATTGAAGTATACTTCAGAATCATAGCTAGTAGGGTGCTGGGTACACATCACAGTGAGTCAAGGGCTTACTGTATGTCATGCACAGAGAGAGCCAGATGTGGTAAGGGCAGACATTTAACTTTAATAGCGAGAGGCAGACATAAGGAGAGCTCACTAGCTGTGCAGTCCAGCAAGTCAGTGAACTCCAGTTCTCATGAGAGAGACCCTCCTTCAAAGTGTAATGTACGGAGTGATAAAAGCAGTCGACGTAAAACTGGAGTTCCAGATAGCCGCACACTACAGCATACACCCACGCATGTATAGGTGGAAACACACCTGCTCTTCCCCAAACAGAAGTGTAAAATCACACTTCCTTATATCAGTATTTACTCTGACGGTTGTTAACAGGAGCCTGATTTTTTTTTTTAAGAGACGGGAGCATGACATTTTAAGGACAAACTCCATCCTGTGTGAGACAGAGACCAGTCTGAAGGCTGTTGCTGGATAATTGTCAGAGCATCTGTGCTCTGACCAAAGTCACTGTGTCCGCAGCATGCTCGGCTCTGACAGCTAATTTCACTACACTGCTGAACTGAGAGGAGAGAACAAAGGAGGTGGTATTTCAGGACAGAGATAATTCGGAGATGATCTCGGAAAGGATTTCCACACGCGCACTATTCCAGATCCCAGTGTTTGAAAGTCTCATGCTCGCCTGTTTAGTTTATGAGCCTGCGTTCAGACAGAGCTCAGCAGAGACTCAGCTTAGCTCCTGAGGTAGCTGGAGGCTGGAAGATCCAGTTCTGAGCTGATGACTGGGTACCACCCATCAAGAAGATGCTTCATTACAGCTGAGAGCCACAGCCTGTAGATCCTCTGTACATAGATCTAGCCATACAGGGAGAAAGGCAGCAGCATCGTGGTGTGGGCTTCCCTACACTACAGGGAGTTACTAGGTTCCCATGACAGACACCAGAGACATAAGAAATGGATGCTACCCTTTTATTAAGGCTTGGGCAGGACCTGGTACCAACATCTCTACAGCAGTATTCTGTTTCTCAGTCAGCAGATTCACAGAGGGGGCTCACCCACTTTCAAATGTGAAGAGTTTGAAAACATTTGGCAATAATATGCCTAAGCTGCCATACTGTGTTTCTAACCCTTTGAGAAGCTGAAAAATCTGGGCAGTGGAATGTCCGTGACTAGGAGGGAGGGCGTACTTGCCTCTGTACCGCTATCTCTCGGAGGTTCAGGGAGAAGGATTTCTTTGTACCTAAACTACCATTTCTCCTGCCACCCCAGGCTCTCCTGGACTTAGGGTAACCTGTAGATAATCTAGATGCTTTACCAACCAACTCACAACCCACCGTAAGGAACTAGACAGTCAGCTTCCAGTAACCTGCCCTTTTCTGTTACAACAGCCTGTGGGGGCGGGGCCAAGGGTGTGGTGTACCTCAGAAAAGGATAAAGGTGTCCAGTGTATGCGTCTTCTCATCCTGGTAAAGCTCTTACCTTAAGAATGTTCTGGCAGTGTCTTTGGAGAGCCCCACCCAACTGCTGAGCAATAGATTTCAAGGTGTCTGTTACTAGTTATGCAGGCTGGCTTTTACGTCACCCTGATAGAAGCTAGTGTCATCTGAGAGGAGGGAACTCAATTGAGGGAATGCCTCTATAATAAGATTAGGGTGTAGGCAGGCCTGTGGAGTATTTTCTTGAGTAGTGATTGATTGGGGAGGGCTTAGTCCATTGTAGGTGGGACCACAAAGGCCTGAACCACCACGGCTCGTCTAAATGTTTTTGTTGTTGCTTCTCTCATATTCTTATTCCACTTGATGCCTTGTTTCATTTTGAGGTGCTGGGGCCAGAACCCAGAGCCTAGTGTACACCGGGCAGACACTCACTACTGAGCTATGTTGCCGGTCCTAAATTATTTGAAAAGTGAAGCCTGGTTCTTCTCCGTGTTTCATGAGCACCGTAGCTCTCGGCCGTGGCGAGAAGCTGGGCCATCATCCAAAAGATTCTTACATGTTCACACTTTTTAAAACTCCGCTGCCTGGGAGTGGGAGCCTATCTCGCTGTGCTTTACTGTTGGAAATTGAAAGCCCCAGAAGTAGACAAGCTTTGCCGCACGGGGAAGACACACTATGTGCTTCCCAGCAAGCCCCTTCCGCCAAAGCAGCCAAGCATTTAAAAGAAGACGTTGCTAAGGAAACCATCCTTTCATTTGAAGGGCCCGGGAGGAGGGGAGCCTAATCTTTTGACACTCAATTTGTCTCCAAGGAGGCTGGAGCAGCTAAGCAGAGAGGGCCCAGAACACTGTCTCCCCCAAGCTGAAGGGTGGCTCCAGCCTTCTCAACCCTGGAAACAACCTAGAGGCAGCGTTGGCCAGCGGGGTCCAGGGAGAGTTTTCTGCTCGGAGCCGACCCTTGGCTTCGAAGGCAGGAGAAGCAGGTGGGACTGGAGCTCTCAAGGCTTTGAAGGTGAACATCTGGGCTGGCTTCTGGCGGGAGCCTTCCCTTATTTCTTCATGGAAGCTTTGGTTTATTTACTTTTCTGGTAGCTACCTGTCAAGTCATCTGACTGGGGGAAGAAATGTGGGCAATGTTCCTGTCTTAAAAATAATAAAATCACGCTAAAAATAGGAAAAATATTTCTTTAAGAAGTTAAAACGCCTTTCTCCTGCCATTTCCCCTTAATCAGTATTAACTTTCCCTGGCATGCTAACCAAGTCCTCAGACAGACAATGGAGCCTAAAAGACTTTAAGCCTGCTATTTCATGTTGTGACTGAAGACAAGCGGCTACTTCATTTCCTCATTGGTAAATCTGAAAAACAGCTCCTAGTGAGTGCTTGCTTAGCGCGGGGGCCCAGAGAGCTTTGCTCGGAGTCAGCCTTGGTTTGTGGTGGCAGTCAGTCAGATTTCCCTCCTACCAGCATCTGCATATCACACACAGCCCCAGGGCGTGTCCCACAGACACAAACTGAGAACATCTTGGGAATTTTCTCCTCTGTTTAGTGGGTAGCTAGAGGGAATATTCCAGGTCTTGGTCCCTGAACTTGATTCTCTAATGTGTGGTAGATTCTGGAAACTCATGGTTCAAAGAGTAAGGCAAGTAGCCAGAGAGAGTGGAACCCACCCTGGCACATCCATTGCAGAAGTGCAGGGAGCACAGTGGAGATCAGAGAGAGACATTGCCAAGCTGAGGACAGGACTTGAGGGATGAGTGAAATGCTGAAGCAACTTCCTTGTCCAAAGAACTGTGGCGAAGGCGGCTGGGAGATCCAGCCAGGCTGGGGACTTACAAAATAACTGCTCCCTGGGAAAGGGGCCTTTTCTGAGCACAGGCAGCAGCCATGCCACACTCTTGGGCTGTGCAAAACTGTGGCTAAATAGAGTGTTGATGATGCCACAGCCTCTTCCTGCTTGGATAGCACCGTCGCAACCTAAAGGTATTTTTACTCACATTTTCTCACTTGTCCCTCTGAAATCCTAGTGAGGTAGTCAGCAAAGGTGCACCCTTTTGCTACCTCAGAGAAGGTAAGACTGGGAGCTGCGGGCCCGGAAGCCCCGTTTGTGCAGAAGCTCCTGCTGCAGACGGTTGCCTTCCTTCAGGGACACTGTTTCCTTCTGGGGCAGCGTGAGAGCTGTAGAAAGAGATCGGGCACTGAGAGGGTCACAGGTGCGCTGATACACTGAGGTGGTGCTGAGAACATAGCATTATGGTTAAAACGCCTGCCTGTGTCACACATGGCCTGTGTGCTTTTGGTGCCCACTTACCTGAAGACTAGCCGGGCCCTTCAGCCTGTTCTACAGTGAGAGCGGAGCCCCGCCTCCCACCCATCTTGCCAAGGCCACAGGAAGCCTCTCACCCTAGCCCAGTGCCCTCTTATCTCCCCACCCCTTCCCAGGACCTGCTAGAACTCTGCCTACCCTGACTGTGACCACACTTTGTTCCTGTGAACCCCTCTCGGAATAAAGGGTCCCACACTCTGGCCTACCCTGGCTTTCCATTCATCAAAGAGCTGCAGGGTTGGAGGTGTAAAGGAAAGCAATCCACTTTACCCTACTAAGGTAATTAGGCTCATTTCCGCCCAAGGATTTTACTTTTGTTCCTGCTCTTTGCACATCTATAGCCTCATTGTATCCTAGCACAGCCCACCGCCCACCCACTCCTGAGACATTTCCAGAGACTAGGTTAGAATTTGAAGTCCCAGATCCCAAGCATTGGGCCTTAGAGACTAAGCCAGAGCCTGCCCCTGGAACATGCTAAGCATCCGTGTCTATCCCAGGAGTTTCAGAATCAGGGACAGCCCAAACCTCACTGTGGTCAGACCCAAACCGTAAGAAGGAGTAGCTCTTACAGGGTGGAATGTAATTTAATGGCTTGCTGCGTATCTGTTCATAGCGGGTAACCATTGATAACTTTATCACCTGATTGTTTATTCTGTAGAACAGACCTGCTTAGAATGATTACCCATCGGAAGGGGGCTTAATAGATTGGCACACGTGATAGGATCTATCAGATAATGTCTATCTTCAGATTGCAGAGAGAAGGAAGCCAATAGCTTTTCCATTTATGAAGTGGATGCCTGAGCAGTTGCTGAAGGCCTAAGGATTCTGAGGCAGCACCTGGTCTCCATCCCTTGTTGGAAGTCCCACAAAGCTGGATGTTAATGGTGGTAAAGGAAAGTTTATAAAGACACAACAGCAACAATAGGGGAGATGGACTCATCAGTAAAAAGCCATGGAGGCAGAGTAAAGCCTTTCCCTAGGACCGACTTGTACCTGAGCTACCACTGGAAGGTGGGGTCTGGCATTTAGCACAGGTCTCGCCACTTCACATATCCTGGTCCAGAAACTACTTCACAACTGTTCAGAACAGCTTGTCTCTCAGTTGCTTCCAGGTCTGGTCAAGTTGACAACCAAGAATAACTATCTCACCATCACAGGAGGAAAATTTCTTTTCTTGATGAGGTACAGAATTGGCCACAACTCATTTAACCAACTTCCAAATCCCGTGTACCAAGCATTCTGTTAGGAATCTGTTTATAGACAAAGGATACAGCACGCAATGCTCAACTCATAATAGGTGTGTGGTTAGAGAGACATTGAGAAAATAAGGAGTTAACGTTTAGAAAAGAATCATGGTGGGGGTTGTTTCTCCACGAAAGGAAGAGGGAAGGCGCAAGAAAGCGCTCCAGGTGGTGAAAAGGGGATATAGGAGGGCAGAAAGGTTGAAGGCTATGTGTGCTGTCAGAATTAAGTCTTCCCTTACCCAGAAGAGAGGATGTTGAGAGAAGGCTCATCCATTGCTCCTCTCTGATCCTTCTTGGGCATCATAATTTCTAGGGCTTTGTTGATGACATTGTGGAAACTATTTATTTTTGTCTACACAAATCCCTTCAGAGGCTCTCTAAGATTAGCCCCTGAGGTGAGAGGGAGAGCAAAGGGCTGTGGACTTGTGATCCAAAACCCCCGATTAGGTATATGCCCTCAAGTAGTTCTTTAATTCCTGCTCCATAACATGGAGACTCGTTCCTAATTCAGCAAGTAGTCATAGAAACAGATCCCAGGGACCAGGCTTAGTTGTGGGCCCTAAAGATAAGCAGAGAACAGCCCAGACAAGACCTCTGTCCTCATGCCACTGACATGAAGTGTGCTAGAGTAACTGAGTGTGCCTAAACCGTTAAAGGGTCTAGGAGCCTGAGTCAATAAGAAATATTTCCTTTAAGTGTAAAATCCTATGAAAGTGAAATATTGCTCATTCCCTGGGCTAGGCTGGGCACCACTGGAGAGTTGGGCCTGCTGCCCCCTCCTTCAAGCCAGGGGTAATTTGTCAACTCTATCAGTTGGGTACAGGGAAGGGCTAAGAAATCTGGCTGGAGCTCCTCCTGGGTGTGTGTGAACTGAGCTTCCTGCCATGCATTATCCTTAATTACAAAAGAAAATGGTACCCTGTGGGAGGCCTTCTGCCTCTCACCCCTGGGGCCAGGGAAGCGTGAGGTTATTTCTAAAGTCCATGTGTCCAATGGCCACCTGGTTGTAAGGGAACAAATGTGCCCTTTGCCGTCCATCTGGGACCCCATCGGAGTGTCAGGCCCACATTCTTAAGTCCCAGTGGAGACTCGTTTGCCCTGCAAATTCCATTTGTGGTTTGGCTTAGAAGATCATGGGCAGAGATTGCAGAGCAGAGCCCCGCTGTCTCCTGCTTGAGAGCAAGCACATGCACTTTGTATCCTAGGCAACGCTGATGCTATGGCAGAAATTTAGAAGTATGAATTGGAAATCATTTGGTTAAAGAGCCCCTTTCAACCCAGGCACCAAATCCACAAACAAAATCTGATGATTTAGAGAATGGCCCTGGAGGTCATCTGTATGCTAAGCTCCAGCTCCAGTTGAGAGGAACCGGAAGCTGGAGGAGGGGCTTTGCTTTTCCGATGGCCTCTTGGCTCCTTAAAAGCCTTCAAGGGGTTAAAAGGAAAACCCAGATTTTTTTTTCCTAGCCTCCTCTTACCTCCAGGTGTGTTTGACAATGAAGTTGCGATTAGCAAGCACCCTCTTGGGGTGATTCATAAAGGGGAGGAAGAATACCTGTAGATAAGGGTGGCTAAATGTTTGAAGCATGATTATCTCCAGCCTTGGAGCCTTCCTCAAGGTTGTGGCTTTAGCCTTGAACAGGCTTCCTGATACTCACCCTGAATAATAACAATTACAGCGTTCCCCTGTGCCAGGAACTTCGATAAGCTCTTTAGAGGGCTGGTTCTGTCCTCCTGGTGATCCTAGGAGGCAGCTACTCCTCTCTTCCCCCATTTACAGGGTAACAGAGGTGCAAAGAGATTAATTAGGTTGCCCGAGGTCGGATAGCTTGGTAAATAGACTCCTACTCAGCAGCCCAACAAGAACCTGGATCCATGTTCATTGTCCTATAGAACCCATGTTCATTGACCTATAGAACCAGTGTTCATTGTCCTATAGAACCCGTGTTCATTGGCCTATTGTGTTCATTAGCCTATAGAACCAGTGTTCCTTGGCCTATAGAACCCGTGTTCATTAGCCTATAAAAATCCATGTTCGTTGTCCTGTAGAACCAGTGTTCATTATCCTACATCCACTGTTGAGCAATGGGTAGAGTAAGCAGATAACAACAGAAGAGTCAGACTCCGCAAACACCTTTGTCCTGCATTTATTTAATAAAAATTAACAGCTGAGATCCTGAGAACTTGTGCGGATTTACCTAGACTCCAGTTCTGCCTCTGTGGCTCCAAAGATCCCCAGAGTACATCATCAGAGTACTGCGGGTGAGCTGTGGCCCATACCCGAGTGGGCCCTCCCAGAAGTCCTACCGGCCACGGTGTCCACCTGGTCCCCATTCTTGACTGCAGCTTCACTTTTGGGGCTGGATTGGTGAGCTGAGCCCGACTCTCCAGGAATCTCCATCCGTACAACAAAAAATTGTCTGTCGAAATAAGTAACTGTTTTGGGGGAGGGGAGAAAAGAAAGCAAACTAATAGCTCGATGGAAGTTACAGGAGTAGTACAGAGTCTGGCTCCCTGTCTGTCTGCTTGCGAATCAAGTCAGAACTGCTTGTGGGCTGCTGATGAATCACGCTAACGATCCTTTAGGTCTGTCGGGGTAGAAATCCTCTTCTGTCGTACCTGTGCGCATGTCTGTGCGTGGACCTACAGAAGGCAGACACGAGGTGGCTGAACTCTGAATGACTAGTACCTACCGTTCTTGGCCTTGCACGCCGTTTCATTTGATTTTAAATACCACTTTTCTTTCTCTGGGTTGTTAGAATTTTAACCCTTCTGTAAATCTGTCAACAACTTCAAAACAGGACAGCATCTTAAACGCTCTATAAGTGGTTTGCTGAGCCCTGTGCGTGAAGACCTGAGCTCCTCCCCGCCGAGTGAGGTGCTGTTGTCCTAGAAGTGCTAAGCAGAGATCACTGGACTGCGTTTGTAACACTGCTGCTGTACCCCAGCTTCACATAGTTACTTCCTATGTCTCTGAATTTCCCTCCCTGCTTATTTCTTCCCTTGCCAGACAGGAATGACAGCGGTTTCCTTAGTTTCCCCATGCCTGGATACTATTCATGCTCTCTGAAAAGGCACCTTGAATGATATTAAAAAGCTAAGAGTATTGAGGGGTTGCGTCTGACGTGTCAACAGACTAGGAACACACATTCTTTACTTCTGTCATCCAGACCCTGTGGGCAGAATCAGGCACATACCCAGACCCCATTATCCCAAGCAGAATGTCACACACAGGCCATATGGCAGCCCCAGCAGGTCATCTGGTGGAGTGAGCTTGTGTTCCAAAGACAAGCTGAGGCCTTTGGCATCCTGTCGTCCCAGGAGTCTGGGTTCCGCTTCTGTCTAGAGCAGTTACTTTTTCTAGAGGCCAGAGAGGGAGCAGCCTGGTGGGCACCTGGTGTGGAGAATGGAGAGTGATGGATGCATGACCTTCCTGTTAATGTCCCTCCTCACTAGTGGGACATGGTTAGCCTTGAAAAACCATTGTGTCTGGGTAAAAATAACAACAACCAAACAGGCAGTTACCCAGTTATTCATCCCCACCACCAAAATCCCCTGCTATGTATTTTTTTCCTTTCCTTTCTTTCTTTTTATTGCAGAGGTTCTTGTTAATATTCTCAAAGACCTAGTCCTCATCTTCATCTCTCAAGACGGTTTGTCATTTGTCCTGGATAGTACATTCTTTCCGCTATGACCTGGGCCTCATCCTACCATCGGTTGCTTGTGTTGTTTTTTTTGTTTTTTGTTTTTTGTTTTTTTAACCTTCAATGAAGATTGTTGCTAGAACAATTTAGCTTTCAAAAAAAAATGTTATCCTATCTGAGTTGAGAGTGACTGGCAAAAGCTTGTAGGCAAGTTTTAACTGGAAGCATCTGCCCAGAGCAGTGGTTCTGATTACAGGACACATTGTGCAATCCCCTTTCAGTTTGCTTAGATTTGCCCAGGACAGGTTAGAGACTGTTTTCTGTCCCTTCCTGCTCGATTTGTTTTCGCTTCAGTTCCTCTTCAGACTATTAATAGAATTACCGGAGCATCACCAATCCTGATAGTAGTAGTAGTAGTCACCGATGTAAGAACATCAGACACTTAATAAAAACCTGTTGCTTTTCACCAAACTTCAACGCTCTAGCCTTTTGCACGCACATAAAGTAGGCTGACAGAAGCACAACTGCCTCGGGTTTTAGAAAGCATTGATTTTTAAAGCAAGCATTAATAATGGACGCCACAGGCTCTGTGCCTCAGCCCCTGCCTTCTGTCCCCTGGGTGGCACCCACTGCCACCTTTTTCTCGTCTGTCTGAATCTAGCCGTAAGAAAAGAAATTATGAATGTGTTCATGCTGATGTAACCTACACTGTGCCCTAGCACAATTTAACTTTAGAAGGAAAATGGCCACCCCTCAAAGCAAAGAGCTTCCCTGTGCAGCATCTCAGCTCTAAATCAGCTGCCACCAGGAGACAGGCTGATTTACTATGATATTTGCTTGCTGGGTAATGAAATCAAATCAAGTAGGTTTCTTGGACAGACTTCGTCACCCAAAGCACCTCTCTCAGGAACCGCTCTGCTCTCGTCTGTATCCGGGAAGCTACGAGGTGAATAGAAGCAGGATAAGGGGATGGGATGATCAGGAAACGGAACCACTTAGTTCTTTGTCCTGGGTTCCTCTTACAGGAAGGACTAGGTTTCCAGTGATGGGCAGATGTGAAAGTACACATCTGTTGCATTTGTAGAGAATGTTTTGGCTTCACAGACTGAGGCTGGTGGCCTGAGGGCTCCTGTAGATTACGTACACAAGCTGTGAGAGATCATATCCGCTGTATCCGCACTCACCACAGCACGTAAGCAAGGCGCGTGCCTCCAGTCTCGCGCACTCATTTCTTCTTGTAACTATCAAGTATTTACAGGCAACCTTGAGGCCAAGCTGGGCGTGTCATACTGTGTTGAGAGAGAATGAGATGACATTCAGCCATCTCGTCTCTCTTGGTGTCACCCAATGCAATGTCTGTTAATGAAACGTTATCTTACAATTTAACAGAAACACGTGCAGTGTCTCGAGGACAGTTTTACATGGCGCCATGATTAAGGACTATGTCCAGAGTTACTTGAACTGGGAAACAATGCTAAGTGGATTTAAATCCAGGCACTGTGAGCAGTGAAACAGAGCCTGTAGGGGTTGTTGGGGAGAGGAAGTCCAAGTGAAGAATCTGGGTCAGTTTCAGACCCGTAGAAAACAGAATCGCACCTAGCAGAGAATTTGGCATCTGGATCTGAAGAGCCCTGTCTTGTGGACCAGGCATGTTGAGATGAGTAGGGGGAGGATGCTGCTCTCTGGCAGCTAGAGAGTTCTGGATCATCTCCTCATCAGAGAAGGAGTATCAAGAAGCAGAGGAATAACCAGCAAGACTGTCCAGCATGACGAAATGCCTTGGCAAAGCGGGGTTTAAATGAACATTGCCTTGGGCTTTATTGATGGACAGGATGAGGTTGCACTGAAGTAGGTTAAAGGTCATAAAATGGAAATGGTGGGTTTGGGTCACCATCACAGCCTGGCCAGGGAGAGGCTGTTTGTGATTGGACCCACTTCGGATGCTTCCTTTATGATGAGTGAGAGGAGCCCAGTGGGCGTTGGGGTTAGAGCGGGCTAATATTGATCCAAGAAAGTAGCTGAAGGGAATTTCGAACCTGACGTCTGACCTCAGAGATGAGAACATGGATCCTCGAAAAGTAAAGGTTCCTCTGATATTTGCTTTGATGCAACACTTGAAGAAACTCAGGCCAGAGGAGTACAACAACTTGTGAATGACACACAGCACTTTATGGATCTATGTCTCTAGTGACGAGGTCTCTTTCTTAATGTCACTGATGGTAGGAGACTTCCTGACTTATTCCTCGTGGTCCTGAGCAAGCACATCCTCCCAGATTCTCCTGTGCCTGCAGGGCTGCATGGAGCAGAAGTTGAATGAGACAGCTACATTGTCATTTCCTCAGTAGCACACAACAGAGTCTTAGACGGTTAATTGTAGCCTGTCATTAATACAATCATACTGGGCACCTCTTCCTTCTAACTGTCTGTATTTCCAGAAGGATGAAAGGTCTCAGAGTTAAGGCCTTTCAGCAGCCCTTTTCTTGCTTGGTAAGATAAGAGCCTGCATTCACTCCTACCTGCAAACTGACTCTAAAGCCTGTGAGCAGAATAGGCTCCCAGGACAGATTTCTTCACTGAAAGAGCAGCTCTTCTCCAAGACACCTTATCAGACAAGATCCTGGGGATTCTGGATGTGAGGAGACACCCTAGCTATGTAGGGCCCAGATGGCCCTCCCCAATACTACTTTCTGGAGTTTGTACACATGTACTGGTGGCTTATGGTCCTGACATGTCACCACACACGGTAAGGCTACCTGCTTCTGAGCCAAAAGTCAGGTCATCCACCACTCTGATTACATGCCATTGCTAATTACCAAAGCTCAAAGTCCTTCTTCTCTATAGAATGGGGACATGCTGAATAAATCTAGATCCCCCTTCCATAACTGACCTTCAGTTATGGTCCTGTATCACGGTAAATGCCAAGGAATAGCAGTTAACTTGCTTCTCCTTGCTTTCTCAATCATCCCAAACCCATTGCTTCTTTTCTGTTCTGCCAAGCAAGTCTATTAGGCAGTTTCTGGAACTCTGGGGGCCATCATTCTTGTCAATGCCAGGCTCCAGAGTGGGTGGCAGGTTTTATTTCCACACCTTCCTTCTCCCCCTTTAATCTGCAACAATCTTAGTGAACTCCATGCTGCTTGAGAGCTGAGCCTCAGATGCCTGTCCTCCTGGACGTGCTGCCTTCTGCTGCTCTTTAATAGTTGGGTAAGAATCTAAATTAAATTGGGAGTCCAAAAAGCTCCCCTTGCCCTAAGTGAGTCAGCATGGCTGTGGTGATTCAGGACTCACGATTAACCCTTTGGCTAATCCTTTCTTCACACTTCACTGGAAGCTGTCTCTGGCATTGATGGCTTAGCCACACATCCCTCCAAGGTAGGAGGAAAAGATTTTGAGGGGTGGGAGGACTCTGAAATCTTAGGATCAAGGAGGCCAAGAATAGAGGTCAAGAATCCATATTCAGGTTGGTCAAGATGATGTGTATGTGTAATCCCAGCACTCAGGAGACACAAGCAGAAGGAGCAATGAATGTTAGAACCCTGGGCTACATAGTGGGTTTTAGGCCAGCCAGGGCTATAGAGCAACACCCTCCCAAAACAAGCAAACAAACAAAAACAACCCACAAGCAGTAACAACAAACGAAACAGAATGAGGAGGAAGGGGGGATTCGACAAATAGAGAAGGTCCCATGCAGAAGGTAAGCAGGGGAATGGCTTTTCTTTTTTTGGTTCTTTTTTTTTCGGAGCTGGGGACCAAACCCAGGGCCTTGCGCTTCCTAGGCAAGTGCTCTACCACTGAGCTAAATCGTACCCAACCCTGGGAATGGCTTTTCAATGCCAGTGGTGCAGACCACATCTCAGTGCCCAATATCATGCAAAGATAGCGGAAACCTAGGTAGCAAGGCTAGAGGTTCACTATGAGTCTGAAAAGAAGAGGACTCAGGATGAGAACAGTCCAGAAGACCACTAGGGTTTTACTATGAAATTATCGGTAGGCTGTGCAGTCACACAGCAAGGTTTATATCCTGGGAAGATGGTTCCCGTTGCAACCAGAAAATGAATGGGAAAGCAGGCTTGGCAGCCCTTGCCTGTGATCCTAGGGCTACAGAGGAGGAAGCAGGAAGACCTCCAGTTTGAGGCCAGTTCAGCGAGACTCTGTCTGAGGAGGAAACGGTTAAGGAGACAAGCTAGCAGGTGAATAAATGGTCAGAAGAATGTGCTAGAAGGAACACGGGAAGGTGTGTGAAGAGCCAAGAGTGGAGTTTTGTGTCTGAAATCACAGCGTCAGGAGGCTGTACAAGAAGACGTTGAAAGCGCAAGGCCAGCCTGGGCTTGAATTTCCAGGACAATGGGCTACAGTGTCAGACTGTCTCAGTTGGGATGGGGACTTCTATGAATAGACAGATGTGGCTAACGCAACTTGGAGAGATTGTGCCCCAGGGCTGTAAATGCCCAGAGATAACCGGTGTCTTCACAGTGTGCCCCATTTAGAAAGAGTAAGAACTCAGGATGTAGACAACTGAGGAGGAGGCGAGGCAGCCACAATGGAGCCTAAACTTAAACCTGTGAGTGGAAGGGGGAGAGCAGGCAGCTGCAGGATCTGGGGTCATGCAAGCTGTCGTCCCTTTAATGGGTTGGAGTTTGAGACAGATGAGAATTCCTGGCATCATTCAGACAGTTTAAAAGTTAAACCATGTTATAGGAAAGACAGGGAGAGAAAGGAGAAGGCATGGGAATCTATGATCTTTCTATTCAAGAAAAGACTGAAGGGGTAGAGTCCATAGAGAAAGTTTTTACCACACAGACATGAGAACATGAATTCGAATCCCCAGCACCCACGTAAAAAGCTGGGCAGGACAGCCTATCTCTAGCCCCCGTGCTGTGATAAAGGGCTAAGGGGGGAGAGATATGGGGGCTGCAGGCTCATCCTTGCTAATTAGCCAGCAGGCCTAACCATTTGAACTCCAGGTTCAGTGAGAGATGCTGGAGATAAGGAAAACACAGAATACTAGCCTCTGGCTTCTGCATATTCGCACATTACTCTCACATACATACATGCCAGCATGGTCTCATATGTTCAAGACATGTGTGCATACACATGCACTCGCACATATGGAAAAAAGACTGACTGCAGGAGTTGGTTAAAGGGTCAGTGTACTTGGAATGAAGCAAGGCACTTAAGAGACTTGAGTATGTCACTGAGAGCAGAAATGAGTGGTATGCAGACTGTCCCTTGTGACTAGAAAGCATACCGAGTCCTTGAAGCAAAGTAGAAAGTTTAAGTTTATTAGAGAGTACTCAAGTTTAGAAAACAATCCAGGATCTCCGGAGAGTCTCAACCTGCCATCTGTAGTTGGTGGTCAAGTGTTCTGCTCCTTGCAGCCAAATCAAAACAAACACCTTCCCAGTGTTCCATGCTGTAGGGTAGATATGGAGATTAATGGCTGCTTGTCCAGGATAGGGCCTTTGAAAGAAGGTTATTGCAGGCAGAGGAGGCTGAAGCATCTGTAGACACATTCAAGAAATGCCTGGTCTTTAATTATAGTGTCTGAGAGGAATGTTCAGACTGGAGAAGAAAGGGCAGTTAGTGGGCTAAAGGTTCTGATGGGAAGAATGAGTTGTGAGAATCAGTTAAGCAAGCATGTGGCAAGGCAGAGGATGGACCCACCTGGGCCCTGCTTGACTTTTAACTTGGTAATTTCTGAGGAGGAGTTACAGGGTGGACTCATGAGCAAAGGAGCCAATAAAATCTTTGAAAGGCTCTAGAAACTAAGATGTCATCAAGCAACACAGTAGAGGAGGAGGCCAACCTCGGGGAGCAAAGACAACGCTGAAGGGGCCAGCAGAGTCCCTGGGAAGAAAGAAGAAGGAAGTTCTTCTTCTAGATCCTGGGTGGGAAGAGTGCAAGGAGCTCAAGTGCTCCCCAGTGACCCACGGCGGTCGTGGGACACAGGTAGGGAAGATACTCAAAACCAATGTGGAAGGGCTAGATTCTTAGCTTTCTTTCCTTCTTGGAAGTAAGGGGCTTTCAGAAAGCCAGAGACTATGTACCAGCTTCTATTAATCTGGAAAGTATGGATTTCTATATACTATATATTATATACTATATACTATATATTATATACTATATACTATATATTATATACTATATACTATATACTGAGTACTATAAATATAAAAGAGGTTGTTTGACTCTGGGTGAATCTATTTGACTAAAATCTCTGTTTTGGTTTGGGTCTACTAACAGAAAATTTCTTAAGTGTTTGTTTTATAAACTTCTCTCTCTCTCTCTCTCTGTGTGTGTGTGTGTGTGTGTGTGTGTGTGTGTGTGTGTGTGTGTGTGTGTGTGTGTGTGTGTGTTGTGTTTAATACTGCCTCACTGCTCACAGTATTCTATGCTGGAAATTTATTTTCTTTCTACACTTTTAAAAATCTCATTCTATGGTCTGCTGCCTTCCATCATTTCTATTGGTAAGTCAGCTGTCAGGCCACTCTTGTTCTTTTAAAAATAATACATCTCTTTTAGCTTTTAACCATTTTAAAAAATTGTCTTTGTCTTCAGGATCTAAAGTATAATATGTCTAAGTATAATTTTTTTCTATGTAAAAGTTCTTAGAGGTATTTGTTAAAACTGGGTAACTTAATTTTTGTCAATTTTGAAAAAATACTATTAAATATGGTCTTATGTATATCAGTGTACACACACACACACTTTCTGTTTTACTCTTTACAGTCTTTTAGCTCTCCACATTTCTGTCTGATAACTACCTTTAACTTATTTTCCAGTTCACTAATTATGAAACACAGTTATCAAGAATTTTTAGTTACATGTAAATTTTGCTGTAAGATTTCCACTTCAACTTTATGGATTATGCTTCTTTGGTGAAATTCTTGTTGTCATCCTTAGATATCCTTAGATAAAATCAGCCATTTTGTTTGTTTATTTTGAGACAGGCTCTCAATGTTACCCTGGCTACCTTGTAACTCTAAGTAGACCAGTCTGGCCTCTGATCATGGAGATCTCTCTTTGTCTCTCAAGCGGTGGGGTTAAAGATCCACCTACATTATTGTTTTCTTTAACATATGCTTGATAACTCCAAAGTATAGTTTATCTGTTTTGTTACTTTGTCTCTACATTGGGTTGGAATGTCCAGTAATGGATGTTTGACACTGAACATTGTATAAAAATATATATTTCGGTGACTGGGTTATGTTACTTTTCTCATAGGTGAAATTACTTGTTGGGTAACAAAATTTTGGGCAATAAAACATCCTTCATATCTCACCCCAGATAGGGAACCCACAGTAGAACAAAGTGTGGTTACCACTGAGATCCAACTCGGTGAACCAATGGGTTTTATGGTGAGTGGCTACTTTCTGGAGTAGATATGACTCAAAGACAGCATCACCAAAGCCCACCCCAGCATGGGCCCATAGAAGCCGAGAACCTGGAGCACACCACACAGCCTGTGGACAGCTCAACAGGTTGGAGAGTGGCCTTTCCAGGTACCTTAGTTGACCTAAATCTCTTCCAGGTGGAACTTCTTGTCTGAGAGTCTTCTGGGCAGCTTTTCTCCACTCCATCTCTCTTGATGCTGGGCTCTGTTTCCTCAGAGGAAACAGGGAGGGAGGCTGGGAGAGAACTACTGAATCTAGTCAGTTTCAGGGAGTTCTGGAAGCTATCTGTCGTTGTTGTTGTTGTTGTTGTTGGTGGTGGTGGTGGTGGTGGTGGTGGTGGTGGTGGTGGTGGTGGTGGTGGTGGTGGTGATGGTTACCTTCCTGTTTGAGGAGTTCCCCTGCAGGATAGGATATTTTAATCATAGAGGAAACTATGACCTTATCTTTCCTTGAAAACCGGTAGGGTGGAAGAACTCTATGGCTGTCAATCTGTAGATTGCTGAAAGTTGCTTTGGATTCTTTGACTCTCCTTCTCTCTGATGCAGATATTGGGGGGCTATAAATGATGGGCTTCTGATACTTACTCATGGCAATCTTTCGTATGTCTATGTTACTCTTCAGGCTGCCACCAATACTTTTTCTACTTCCGGCCGATTCTGTAGGGTGAAGTCAGGCGTGACTGGAGTTCAATCTTTGTATCTGCGTCTCCCCCTGTGGACACTGCCACTCAGGCTCTGGGGTCCTGGGAGCTCCTTTTAAGAGCACATTTTTGACTCAGTGGTTATGTAATGGCCAAAATATGAAAAATCTGCTTATTCTTGTAGTACCATTCTTTTTGACTGTGAAGAGTAGCCCCATAGAGATCCCCTTTCATTAAGCTGGGGGAATTGGTTCCTCCTCCTAAGCGGAGGGTCAGCACTTCCAAAACTGGACCTTGCCCTAAAGGAAACCCCTGTGGTGAGGGTGAAGGCAGAATAGCCAGCTTTGCAGATGGCTCTGCCTAACAGCGTGTGGGGACGGGACAGCCTTCACATCCTTGTTGCCTAATAAGATGAGACAGTAAATTGCAATATTTACTAAAAAGCTACTAGAATTGTGCTGTCAATCAGGTTGTGTAAGATATCTTCTATGAATTTAATCCCCAGAGGGGCCAGTGAGATAGTAAAGGCAATTACTTCTAATTTACATTTGATAGACTGAGTCAACTTGAAGTCCAAACTCAGCTAGTCAACCTCACCGACAAATTTTTAGCTTTTTCTACCCCTCGGTTGACATCCTCTCCCCGGCTTGTCCGACCCTTGGCTTGCCGGCATCACCTAGCTAGCGTCCCGATGCCACTGAGCCCTAGAGTCCTTCAGCCATTCCCTGAGGAAGCCAGACATGGTGCAATGCATCTCTAATCCCAGCACTTAGGAGGTTGAAATGTGAAGCCAGCCTGGCTGACACAAAGTCTCAAAAATCTTAATAAACTGAAGGATTTCTATGCAGATTAGCCCTTTATTCGGTGCATTTCTCTCATGGATTTTCAGATTCTGTGCGGGCGCACACACACTGACTTATTCCCTGAGCCCTGCTTTGCTATATATAACAACAAATACTTTCCATGTGTGGCAACAACAGCAAAACGGCATCTTTTTTAAATTAAGCTTTCTTTGTAGACAGAAAGCAAATTGGTCCTGGGCTTTATTTATGAAGGATTAGGTGGGCTGTGGGCAGGATATGAGGAGAGGTGATTTATGTGTCAGAGGTGCTACAGGATGTCACGCCCAGCCACAGCTGAGGGCTAGCTGTGAGTCGGCATGACCTGACTCAGTTCTCGTGGATGAGGGCTGCTTCCGGTGCTGGGACACAGAGATGTTTCCTGGCTGATGTGAGCTGTGGGAGAAAGCCTCACAGAGCTTTCTGTTTCTGTGCACGTATTTCCACATTTCTTTAGGAGCGAGTGTTTGAGATCCTTTTTCATGATTCTGGGCAGAAAGAACCAAGTGACTTTCCATCCGGAAGATGCAGTTTGGGACCGCTGCCACAGGCAAACTTGGTGCTTAGAGCACATTAGTCTTTTTCGGCTGCTAGAACTGTCTAGGGTCTGAACAAACAGAAAGCATTGGGAACAAGACAGGGAGAGACTGCTTGGGAAGATGTGGCAAAGGGATTAAGGGTCCGTTGTTACAGCTGAAAACACGAGGGGCAGAAATACTAGGACAAATTAATATGTCTGGCTGTGGAGTTGGGTTGGTAAAATTCTTAAGAGAAGGTTTGATAAGTAGGTATCAGCTATTAAATTTATTCTATACGTAGTTCTCGAGCGTTTTTTTTTTTTTTCTTTTCTTTTTTTCGGAGCTGGGGACGGAACCCAGGGCCTTGCACTTGCTAGGCAAGCGCTCTACCACTGAACTAAATCCCCAACCCCTCTCAAGCGTTTTTAAATAGCCTTTTATTTGCAAGGAAAGTTGAAAAAACTTGCATCCGTTTTTAGCTCATCTTTTCAGGACCTCATTCAGACTCTTGAGGTCAACCTGGCAGTCCACAGCGCTAACTTTGCTCAGAATCCACGGTGCGTTTAGTTCATTTTTATCTTGGTGAGAAGACGCGCTTTTCCCATATTTTATAAATAAGTAGTCTGATTCTCTTAGAGATTGAAGCCCATTCCCAGCGTCCATTAGCTAGCAGTGATCCTAGCAGAGTCCTGTCCATTCGTAAGCTCGAGTACAGAGTGGTGCTGCCACCATTTCTGCCCCATCCTGCTTTGCGAAGCATTTTGTTTATTAATTTAACTGCTATTACCTATCAACAGAGATCTTCTGGAAGCATTCTTCTCTCCATATAAAACTAGGCCTGTGTTTCAAAAGTACATTTTTACTCAGGTATATTTAGCTTACACTTTAGACCGAAAGAGAATAGTGTGTGCAGTGCGTAGTCACACTTTTGATTCACTGAATGACTGTATTCTTCAGAATACATGGGGGCTAATTGTAACTTGCCGCCATGGTTCTCAGGTATGCAGACAGCGGCTATTACATGAACCATTGGCAGCCTTGGTTGTGTAAAGACAGCACTGCTGAAGAACAGCACCCTGGGAATCTCACAATCGTGCCTCTCCCATTGGCCCAGAAAACCCAATTCATTCTTTTTTTCCAACGAGTTGCTAACATTTACAGATCTTTTAACTGTGTTCTCATAGTTTTATTGGGTTATTGATCTACAGTAACTGTACATATTTAATGTGTGATTTAATATCTGTGAAACATAACCTCAATAAAAGTGATGAATACAGCCATTTCTCTCAAAACGTCTCCTTGTAATACCATCTGTTTGAAGGAGAAACACCCATTCATTTCCTCAGTCTGGTTTGGAGCAACGAGTCTGGTCAGGGACTCAGCTGACTGATCTGGACTTCAGCCTTGCCCTAAGGCACCATGAAAGTCAGAGTGAGTTCCTTCTTTTTGCCAGCCCTTAGTTTTCCCATTTAACAAAGGAAGGTGTTAAGCTTGAAGGTCCCCAAGGTCCCCTACAACTCAAAAAAAAAAAAGAAAAAAAAAAGGAAAAAACCAACCCATAAAGCTAAGAGGGCAGTGTACCTAGGGTATTGGCTTGGGTCTGAATGGTTTTATGTTAGAATCTAGGTGTCCCTAGAGGCTGGGTACCAGCTGGCCTACTCTGTCACTCTCTGCTTTACTGATTGGATTTCCACGGAATCGTCTTATTTCTTTTCAATCCCTTTCATCCTAATACAAGGTCACTGACCTCTTTGTCTACATTGGCCTTCAAAACACCCAATTCGGAAGATAGTTCTGTGACTTGGGCGATGCCAGACCTGCAGCTGGTTCTAGATGCCAGATCCTCTGTGGTAGCAGTGGTTGAGGACAAGGTCGTCAGCCCTGGCTCTTGGGCCTTTCCTGAGAGGAGGAAACACGTTGTATCTATGTGTTTCAGGACTGGGGGAAGGGATGCAGATTGGAGTTTAATTAAAATTCTGATCCCTCCTTTGCCCACTTCCTTGCCAAGTCAGCAGCCAACACTTCTGTTTGGGGTTCTGGTGATTTTGCTAGGATGACACAGAGTTGCCTCCAGAATTCTGGCAAATGTGCTCAAAGCATCAATATGCTCACCAGGTGCTTCAGGGAGGCCTGGCTCGGCGCTGCCTTTTGTCTGTTCTTGGAGATAACCTGTCTACCACTGCCGGGTCTCTTGATGAATACGGAGCTGTAGAAAGAGGTGGGCAAAAATTTGAACTGGCTACGAACCAGAACCCAGTTTCACCACAACATAAAGGTCTTTCCATGATGCTTTTGTCTTCCAGGAAGCTAAGTGGGACTTCTGAGAGGGGGAGCTCAGATACCTTCTCGGCCAACCATGAGGTTCTTTCTGCTTTGGTTCTGCGTGCTGTTCCTTCTGGTCTCCAGGTTACGGGCAGTCAGCTTCCCCGAGGACGATGAGCCCCTTAACACGGTTGACTATCACTGTAAGTCACCCAAAGCCATTTCCTGCTTACAAAGGAAGCCTTTCATTTGTCTTTTCCTGTGGCTATTCATTTTCAGCACCAGAGACAAATTTTAAAATGTCTTTACGTTGTTTTGCACATTAAATCATCCTAGTCTTTCCCTCGGCTGTGCGGAAACTGAGCCAGTTCTGTTGGGCGCCATCCTGCAGCAGCCCAGGCGTAGGGATTATACATTTTCAGTAAAAACAGAAAAGACCATTCGCTGACAGTTCTCCATCTCTTACTAATTTATATTCAAGACCTTAAGAGAGGAATTTAGTTAAAACCCTTCCTACAAGTACTATATACAGCTAATCAATGCTGTCTATTGATTCTTCAGCTCCGTAATCCTGACTGATGGGTTAGCCCATTTTCACTTGCAGATTCAAGGCAATATCCGGTTTTTAGAGGACGCCCTTCAGGCAACGAATCGCAGCATAGGCTGGACTTTCAGCTGATGTTGAAAATTCGAGACACACTTTATATTGCTGGCAGGTAATTTTCCTTTCGTTGGTTTATTAGATTAAAATTCTTTTCTCTTGTGGTGCTTGCATTAATGTGTCTAGTTCATGAAAAACTAATATGAGATTGTGATCAAACCCTGCAAGTAGCCAAAAATGCTCTCATGGAGAGCATGCTGGGTACCAGGATGGAAGGCAGAGTTAAAGCCTTCAGTGACACATCCAGAAATCATGCGTTGTTATTTTGTCCCAGAGCAGCAGGGGGGTGAGGGGGTGGGGTGGGGTCATTCTCGATTCTCTCCTAACGTAGAATTTTCAGGCAAATATTAGAAATATGCCTGTGTTTATGCCCAGTCAGTTTGCCCCCAAGCAAAGAGAAAGGCTGGAGAGAAAGGCTGCACTTGCCCTGGCTGCAGCAATGCACCAGAAGCATCTTGCTAATGAGGAAGTGCCCTGTTGACTTTTTGTTCAAGTCACAGAGACGCCAGACGATCTTCAAAACACAGCCACGGCAGATCTGTAGGGATGAAATAAGAAACAGCGTATAGCACTGATGTGTTCACAGGATATGACTGAACTGCCTTGTCTCCCACAGGGATCAAGTCTATACAGTGAACTTAAATGACATCCCCCAAACAGAGGTGATCCCGAGCAAGGTGAGCAGCTAGACACAGAGGGCGAGTGCGCCCACACTCCCCTGAGCTTCAGTCATGCCCGCCCCCCACTCAGAGTGCATCCGGTTAACACTGAGCTTTGATTTTACTTGATTAATCTAGAAGCTGACATGGAGGTCCAGACAGCAGGATCGAGAAAACTGTGCTATGAAAGGCAAGCATAAAGTGAGTGCAGTGGACGGGGGCCTGCGCAGTCCCTCTCGGTGGCCTCGCCACCGTGACATCACCGTAGGAGATGTCTGACCGACCTGTAATTATTTTTACTTTAGGATGAATGTCACAACTTCATCAAAGTCTTTGTCCCAAGAAATGATGAGATGGTTTTTGTCTGTGGCACCAACGCTTTCAACCCGATGTGCAGATACTATAGGGTAAGTGTGTTTTACATGATGATACTTTTTTCTCCTCAACTAAAATTTCTTTCACTGGTATGCTGTTAGAGTTGAACCTTCCCCTCTGTAACCCATAGATTTGTCTTATCTCTGTTATGAGAGAATACGAAACAGAATCCCTCAAATAGAATTTCAATATAAATAAAGCAATATTGCCTCCAAACAAGTACATTGAACAGATGTGACACAAGCTATTTTTTTCCTCTTGCAGTTGAGTACCTTAGAGTATGATGGGGAAGAAATTAGTGGCCTGGCACGGTGCCCGTTTGATGCCCGACAAACCAATGTTGCCCTCTTTGCTGGTAAGAAGCTACAGTGTGTATTGAATATCGCTGATAAATGACATTGACGGTGCAAAGGGAATTTAAAGGAAGACAAAAGCTCACGTCTTGGATATATACTTTGACACAAGCATTTCAAAGGGCAAAACCTAGGAACAAATTATTAAGAAGAATGGGTGAAAAAACAAAAAACAAACAGGTGTATCTCAGTGACTGGTATATGTATTCTTACACGTGGCTCTGTCATTAATTAAGTCTCTGACCCTCAATGCATTGCTTAATTTTTGGTGCTTAGATCCCTCACCTGTAAAATTAGGTAATATCATAGGACAGCCAGTTAGAGGTTGAGGATGAGCGCCAGTGTAGTTTATTGCATAGCTAATGTTGCCAGGTGAAACACTGCAGACGGTAGCCGTGCTAATACTCCATAGGTAATCATGGTTATTTTACCAAATTACAACTTTGGTTTCAGATGGGAAACTCTATTCTGCCACAGTGGCTGATTTCCTGGCCAGTGATGCTGTCATTTACAGAAGCATGGGTGATGGATCGGCCCTCCGCACAATAAAATACGACTCCAAATGGATCAAAGGTACCTAAAGGAGCATTGCCACGGTGTTGGGGGGTGGGGGAGGCGTGGTTAGAAAGGCTTCTGTGGGAGCAGCAGCCAAGGCCAACAGGAAGTTCAGAGCATAACTTCGCTCATCTCGGAAAAGCACATGGTGTTTTGCTTATTAAACACGACATTGGCGGGCAACGAACAGACTTGTAGATGTGTCAGGGAGTAAGTCCATCCAGGCAGTTATGCAAGTGGCCAAAGCAAAAGCAAACAACTTGTCTTCGTGTGTCCAGTTGTCTAACTCCAAGTGCTTACAGCAGTACCTCCCATACCACAATGCTACCGTCCCGTACATGGCGCCTCCTTTTGGGGCTTTATTAGTGAGACTCGATGAGCTCATATTTATAGAGTCATCTTGCTCATTAAATTCTGAAAATCAAGGGTTTTTTTTTAAATTCTCAATACGAGATTTTCTTCCCTAGTTAAATAGGTTAATGAATAAATCTGTTGAAACAAAGACCTTTGCTGCAGCTCAGTTCCCCGCAGGCCTTTTTTTTTTCTTTCTTTTTTTGCAGTCCATTAGCTGACTTGAAAGACTCAGGCTCTTGAAGCTTGAACACACCCATATCGGGACTCCTTACAATCGTGCTCCAAGTGTAGTTATGCAACAGAGCTGGCAGTTGGGGTCTTACACTAATTGAATCATCCTTTATGAGTGGTTTGTTTTCAATCTCCTTTCAGAACCACACTTTCTTCATGCCATAGAATATGGAAACTACGTCTATTTCTTCTTCAGAGAAATCGCCGTGGAACATAATAACTTAGGCAAGGCAAGTATATGTGCTTGATGTGCACTGTGGACTTAAACTGAATGAAATCCCACCCACTTTGGAAGAGTGACAGGTGCTCTCCTGGGCCGGTTCAAAGCGCTCGCTTCGGTGCGTTTAAGGACGAGTCAGGGAACTGGGTTGCTGATGGTACAGCTAACTGCTGGGAAACACCTCGCAATGCCCAGAGTGGGAACAGCTGCCCCCTCAGGCTTTCAAAAGCTTTCATATTTTTATTTCTATCACCATAGAAAGTGGAGGCCTTTTTTCCTCTTTAGAAAGCCATTGATGGTCTCATCCTTTCCAGTGTCAAAGGCAGAATGGAAAATGGGAACCCCTGTTCAATTCGGAGTGTTTCTGTGAAAGCCCATGTGCTCCTTAAGTACTGTCGACTCTTCTACGACCACATTCAGGAACTGTGCATTTTATTAGTCATATGAGGAGCAGTAGACGAAGTCAGAGGCAGAAGCACTGGCGTGGTTTTCACTCAGCCAGGAAGACAGATAGCTCAGGTCTCAGGGAGCGTGTTTGGCAGAGTGAGGAAAACTCTTCCCTCGTTCTTACAGCTTGGCAGTACAAGGAGGAGGCGGCTTGTTCCCCGAGCCAGACATCTCTTTTCCTTTGTTTCCTTTGGTTTCTGTGTGTGTCCCTTCCCTGAGTGGCAGCATTTTGCTCCCCCTCTGTGCTCACAGTCTCATGGCTCGGTTCTTGTCTCTGTGCAGGCTGTGTACTCCCGAGTGGCCCGCATTTGTAAAAACGACATGGGTGGCTCACAGCGGGTCCTGGAGAAACACTGGACTTCCTTCCTGAAGGCTCGGCTTAACTGCTCGGTCCCTGGAGATTCCTTTTTCTACTTCGATGTTCTGCAGTCCATCACAGACATCATCCAAATCAATGGCATCCCCACCGTGATCGGGGTCTTCACCACGCAGCTCAACAGGTGGGGACAAGCAGAACCCGAGTCCCCCCCACCCCACGGAGGCTCTGTGTTCCCCGTGGGAACTGGGCACGGCCCCCACTGTCATCCTCGTCCTCATGGTTTTCTTCTCCCTTTTCAGCATTCCTGGCTCTGCAGTCTGTGCCTTTAGCATGGACGACATTGAGAAAGTGTTCAAAGGGAGGTTCAAAGAACAGAAAACCCCAGACTCTGTTTGGACAGCAGTTCCTGAAGACAAAGTACCAAAACCAAGGTAAAGAAAAGACATGAAGGTGTTGGTACTGAACAGCCTCCCTCCCACCAAGAACACTGGAACCATCTTCTATCTGTCTGTCCTCCACCCCAGCAGGCCATTCCTCTGAGGCAGGCCTCACAACGCCAATAAATGTTATCCCTGTGCATGTGGCTGTGCAAAAGCCCATGGGATTCTGGGAAATGGCATCACTCCTCTTGTTTTTCAGTCCCTATTTCCTCTCTCGACCTCTTCTCTGCAGAATGTGTGCTCACTCCTTAAATCCAGTATGTGAGGGAGAACAAGCAAAGGTTTCTGTTTCCTTTTCAGGCCTGGCTGTTGTGCCAAACATGGCCTCGCGGAAGCTTACAGAACGTCCATCGACTTTCCAGACGATACCCTGTCTTTCATCAAGTCCCACCCGCTGATGGACTCCGCTGTCCCACCCATTGCTGATGAGCCCTGGTTCACAAAGACGCGGGTCAGGTGAGACAAGAGGCCAGTCTACTCCCACCCATTTCTCTTCCACAGGTCTCCTGATCGGACTGACCTGCCTCTTTTCCTGCTCTAGGTACAGGCTGACAGCCATCGAAGTGGACCGTTCGGCAGGGCCGTACCAAAACTACACAGTCATCTTTGTTGGCTCTGAGGCCGGCGTGGTGCTTAAAGTTTTGGCAAAGACCAGTCCTTTCTCTTTGAACGACAGCGTATTACTCGAAGAGATTGAAGCTTATAACCCAGCCAAGTAAGTATGTTTTGGGAGAACGCTCTTTAGCCCTGCTCAAAAAGATGATGGGTGTCTAGTTTATCTGGCCATTTTCCTTTCAGACTCCTGAATTAGCGGTGTTTTTTTACACGTTCCATTTGGGTTTTATTTCTTCGTTTATTATTTACCTCCCCCATGGAAGTGCTTTTCAGGATTGTTTGTTTTCCTGAGCCCACTGGGGCCAGGAGGGCGAACAGCTGATGAGTTTAAAAATAAGGCACCCTCTTTCCTTTCTCACCTGTGAAGACGAGAACATTTCAGCACCGTCTTACCTTGCAGATCTATTTTGGGATGCTGCATGTGGCACGGTTGGTCGTAAGCATGCGCACAGAGAATATTCTCGGAGTTCAGCGAGAGAGTGTGGACGGTTAAAACACATAAGGAGTGAGCGAGGGACGTTGAATACAGGAGACACCCAGAGTCCTCTAGCGTGGGAGGATTTAAATGCGTTAGAATGCCATCCTCCTCCTCTCCTAGAGTCGAACCAGTCCTTCACAGCCGCAACCCCATTCGAAAGCAATTTTTTTTTAAAGACCCTTTGTCCAGCTGGAAATGTAACCAGCTACACAAAACCATAGCGCTATATCCCACAATTACTATTTCTCAAATTATAATTTGTTTTGGTTGAGCCGCCAAATTGCGCCTCTTACGCCGTTGGTGCAGGCTTGACTTCAGTGTCTGTCTTCAAACTGTAACCACCAAATAGGTGCAGCGCCGAGAGTGAGGAGGACAGGAAGGTCGTCTCGTTACAGCTGGACAGGGATCACCATGCTTTATACGTGGCCTTCTCCAGCTGCGTGGTCCGCATCCCCCTCAGCCGCTGTGAGCGCTATGGCTCCTGTAAAAAGTAAGCTTCCGGTTCCTTATTCGCTCCTGCTCCCAGGGTGGCGTATCCTAGGCTGAGGAGGAAAATCTGCATCACGGTTTGTTTGCTCTTTCGGCAGGTCTTGCATTGCATCACGCGACCCGTACTGTGGTTGGTTAAGCCAGGGAGTGTGTGAGAGAGTGACCTTAGGGATGCTGTAAGTACACGAACCGAACCACCTAGCCATTTTCTCTCAGGGTATCAACAGCTTAAACATATTAAATTCCCAGCTGTACTGCTCTTCCTTTCCTTCCTTTCTTATTCTGGCATGGGGGAAGTTTTTAAAAAGAAGATCTAAAATTTGAGAGGGAAGTGAGGTTTAGGTACAGCCACCCTCAAGGGCACTAGGTTGTGAAGAGAGAACATCTTATTCTCTTAGGCACCCTAGCTAACCTAACGAGTAACTCCGTTGGCAAGTCTGTTGAATCGTTCGCGCGCTCGCTCTCTCTGCTTACTCTCACTAACCAGTCTGTGTTCTCGGCTCTGTCCTGGTTGTCCCTTGTGTCCCTATGAAGGCTGTTAACCGAAGACTTCTTTGCTTTCCATAACCACAGCGCTGGAGGATATGAGCAGGACACCGAGTATGGCAACACGGCCCACCTAGGGGACTGCCACGGTAAGACAGACGCCTCCCTTCCCTCTGGCTGCTGCTCCCTTTGACCACGTTTGCACGCAGACATTGTTTTACCACCAGCCTTTATAATGACCAGGGACACATACCGCCTAGCATTTAACTTAAAACTTCGCAAAAGCTGAGCTCTTTGGTCATGGGGGTCCATTAGAACAGATTCTGAGTTTTTCTTTTCCTTCGCCATTTGCACTTTTGTAAACAATCAATCTAGAGAAAGGTAGTGTAAACCGGTAGCCTTTTAGTTTGTAGTCTTTTCTTTGGACTTCTTTTCTATTACTTGGAGTTCATAAACTTTTTTGCTTCTTTCCGTTACTCTTCACTGATGACTTGTTCCTTTGATCCCTTTAGAAAGTTTGCCTACTTCAACTACACCAGATTACAAAATATTTGGCGGTCCAACATCTGGTTAGTTTTTTTTAATTTTTTTGAATTAACAGTCTTTTCTTTCCTTCGGTTCAGCATTTTCTGCCCCTCTCCCCCCTCCTTTTGCGCAGTTTGGCAGCCCTCCATTTTTCTGCTTTGACTCATAACCCTCTGAAGGTCCTGAAGGATGATTTCTTACTCAGCCCCTCCACCCGTGTGTAGCATGGAATGGTTCATCATTGACCAAGGCACATCCTTAAGAAAAGTCAAATGGGTTGACATAGACTGCATTTCAGTTGCACGCCAGCCGCCCAGCTTCCTTCTCTCGACCCTTTGCATTGTGAATGCTCCCTCTGGCCATCTATATGCCATGGATGACAGAATTGCATAATTTCCCCCTTCTCTCCCCACCACAAGGAATGAACAATACGCATTTTCCAAAAATGTGTATTTCTAAGTTTTAAAGATCCCCTTTGAATGTCTTGTGGCAATCCCAGGAATCTCTGGATGTTGTGTTCTCAGTGGTGTGAAAGAACCTAGCTTCAGTTGAATGAAGCTGGATTTTGATGTACAAAGATTACAGTGGGGTCTTCATGCACATCTGTCTGTGTTTGTTTAGAAGTCTCTCTCTGAAACTATTGGATCAGTCTATACTGTATCTAAAAGCATATGCTTACATGTCCATGGAAATCTACTAGGTTAAAGCTCGTAATAGACACAGAAAGGTTCAGTTGCTCTTCCAACCATGCTGTGTCTAGGGTTCACATCAGTTTTATCCCTCAGGGGGGAGAAAAGGATGACCTATCTCATGTGTCCCAACATCCTTATTCAGTGTATAAATACCATTGCTTGTGCATGAGTTACTGCTAACTCTTTGGAAGAAGCTCCCGAGGCATTTTGGAGAACACAGCAAGGTTTGTGCTGCACTGGGGACTGAGGCTGTCAGTGCATTGAGAAACCTACGAATGGACAGGGGCCTTGGGGAAGCAGAGTGGCCTCCTAGGCAGAACAGGGTTATCAGGTCCAAGATCAAGTGTTTACTTGGACCTGACCAGGTATTTTCTAAATGTAATTCCATTATAGCTTCTCCAGGGAAGGAAAGGGTATAAAGACCCCAGCCATTCACAAAGGCCCGCTATATGTTACGCACTACAAATAAGTTAAGCGATTCTAATAGCTAGCTGGAGAGAGCCAGCGTCAGCCGAAGTTGAGGCTTGTGTTACATTTCCACGAGGAGGCTTCAGTAGGAATGTCCACCGTGTGTCTGTTACTTTGGAAATCTGCATAATGTGTCTTCATTGTCAACCTCTAGTTTTTATCCTTTTGCAAGAAAAAGATTCAGTCTCATTCCCTCAAGGGGGCTTTTTGCAAAATTCTAGGACAGGGTTTCTGAGAACATGTACTTGACTTTCAAATGCAAGGAAGCAATCAGGAAAGTCTTCTTGACGCTAGCCATGTTAATGGACATCTGTTTGCCACCACAGACATGGAGGTATCCTCATCTTCTGTTACCACTGTGGCAAGTAGCCCAGAAATTACATCTAAAGTGATTGATACCTGGAGACCTAAACAGACGAGCTCCCGGAAATTTGTAGTTCAAGATGACCCAAACACTTCTGATTTTACTGATACTATATCAGGTATCCCAAAGGGTAAGGCCTGGCCAGGCACTTCATCTCTGACTGCGTGGAAACCTGATCCCTAGCCTGGCTCTCAGAGGTGAAACTGAGTAGAACTGCAGTCCCACTGACCACGGTGACTTTGCTGTCCTGTGGTTTAAGTCTGAGTGCATTCCTGCCCAAGCCGTGGCTCCCGAGACAGCCACTCAGACAATCTAATCTGTAGTGGTTTCGCCTGCAGGTGCTGAGAGCCTGCTGAATATCAGAGGATTTTGAGGGTCACCCTCTCGATGTCCAAGGACAAAAGCTCGCAGATGACAAATACCTGCTACCAAACAGTCTACCTAGGAGGCTGTCTCAGCCCCTTCTTAGCTTCATCTGCAGATGTAATGTGGAAAAGATGTGCAGGGTGACAAGTTGTCCAAACGCCACGAGCGGCCAAGTACAGCATAGCATTTGGCTGTAATGACTACATTTAGCCCACAATAGGTGAAGTTAAAAAGCTGTCTGATCAATTTGCTTGTAAGATTTAATACTCTAGGAAAAAACCTGTCTATGCCTTTGTGTATAAGCTACGGTATCAGGTTTCCAGCCAGTTCTTACGGCACTGCCTTGTCATTTATGATTTGCTTCTGTTGATTTTGTTTTGTTTTGTTTATATTTTCATTGCAAATGATTTTACAATCATTATTTCTGTTTTGATTTCTTCAATAATACCATTTCTTTGTTCTTTTCTCTTCTGGTCCTTCACAATACCATTAAATTCCACAGTCTTGACAACTGATTGAAACCAACTAATATTCAAGGGCCTTATCACTAACTTAATGCCAGAGAACCTTCCCAATCCTTCTGACTCACTTATTCTGGGAGAGCCATGTGTTTAGCATGTAGCAGACTTGAATACCTCTTTGCCTAACATGTCTCTAATTGATTGTTAGATGTCTGTGGTTGCATTAAAATTTCCAATAATTACAAACTAACTCACTCTTCACTTTCTAGGTCTAACCTAAGTATTTCTCAAACGCCTCCAGATAATTTAAGGATAGTCTTAAACTAATATGTAGCTCATTACTTTCTTACGCTGTCCAGTTTTCTTACATAAGTAGACACTTCATGGGTATTTCATTCCAAGATGAAATTTCAAAACAGAACGTGAAAACCAACGCACAGGCGCATACTCGAACTTAACATTGACCAAGTACTCTCTTTTAGTTCGTGACCAGTTACGTCTATGTCCTAGTTAACACAACTGTATTAGCATAGCAATTGGACGTGATGTGTGTTTCTGTTAATTCGGACGTTTCCTTAACCCCAGCAGCAACTCTTTAATCCCAGTTTAAGAATTAAGTGAGCCTCCTAAGGTACACGTTGTTTTCTGAGCTGTTCTAACTCTGCTTTTTAGATAGAAACTCTTAAAATCCCTAACAACTGCTTGAGAAACTGGGTGAAAGGAGAGAGAAGTATATACCAAGGACTTGGAGGGTGGGGTGGGCAAACATATATGTTTCTGGAAATTTTATTGTGAATTCAGAGGGTGGGATACTGTGAAAGTTTGGTATGTACTCGCTCCTGTAAGCTAGGCATGTGGGAAGTTAGAAGGAAGTGTTGACGCAGTATTAGCCGTTCTATAGTTCATGTTGTTAAGAGCACTTCGTTCAAAGACTTTGCATGTGTGTTGCAGGTGTACGGTGGGAAGTCCAGTCTGGAGATTCCAACCAGATGGTCCACATGAATGTCCTCATCACCTGCGTGTTTGCAGCTTTTGTCTTGGGCGCGTTCATCGCAGGAGTGGCTGTGTACTGCTATCGCGACATGTTTGTTCGGAAGAACAGAAAGATCCATAAAGATGCAGAATCGGCCCAGTCGTGCACAGACTCCAGTGGAAGCTTTGCCAAGCTGAATGGTCTCTTTGACAGCCCCGTCAAGGAGTACCAGCAGAACATCGATTCGCCCAAACTCTACAGCAACCTGCTGACCAGTCGGAAGGAGCTGCCTCCCAACACGGATCCAAAGTCCATGGCCATGGACCATCGGGGCCAGCCTCCAGAGCTGGCTGCTCTCCCCACGCCAGAGTCCACCCCTGTACTCCACCAGAAGACCCTGCAGGCCATGAAGAGCCACTCCGATAAGGCCCACGGCCATGGTGCTTCAAGGAAGGAACACCCCCAGTTTTTTCCTTCTAGTCCTCCACCCCATTCCCCGTTAAGTCACGGGCATATTCCCAGTGCCATCGTTCTTCCAAACGCCACTCATGACTACAACACATCCTTCTCAAACTCTAACGCTCACAAAGCCGAAAAGAAGCTTCAGAACGTTGATCACCCTCTCACAAAGTCATCCAGTAAGAGGGAACACCGGCGCTCTGTGGACTCCAGAAACACCCTCAATGATCTCTTGAAGCATCTCAATGACCCGAACAGTAACGCCAAAGCCATCATGGGAGAAATCCACATGGCCCATCAGACCCTCATGCTGGACCCAGTGGGACCAATGTCTGAGGTCCCACCCAAGGTTCCTAACCGGGAGGCATCCCTATACTCCCCCCCCTCAACACTCCCCAGAAACAGTCCAACCAAGAGAGTAGATGTCCCCTCCACTCCTGGGGTCCCAATGACTTCTCTGGAAAGACAAAGGGGTTATCACAAAAACTCCTCCCAGAGGCACTCTATATCTGCCGTGCCTAAAAACTTAAACTCACCAAACGGTGTTTTGTTATCTAGACAGCCGAGTATGAACCGTGGAGGATATATGCCCACCCCAACAGGGGCGAAGGTAGACTATATTCAGGGGACACCAGTGAGTGTCCATCTGCAGCCCTCCCTCTCCAGACAGAGCAGCTACACCAGTAATGGTACCCTACCCAGGACGGGACTAAAGAGGACACCATCCTTAAAACCTGATGTGCCACCAAAGCCTTCCTTTGTTCCTCAAACCACATCTGTCAGACCACTGAACAAATACACTTACTAGGCCTCAAGTGTGCTATTCCTGTGTGGCTTTATCCTGTCCCTGCTGTTTCGAGGAAGCTGTGAGGGTACCTTAAGACGAGATACCTGCTTGTGTTTTAAGAGAAACAAGTCGCCAAAGAAACTCTGTGACTTTGGTAACACCAGAACTTGCCACATGTAGCTACTACAGCAAGGCTTCTGTGTACTTGCGGGAAGCGAAGGGAGGTCCTGCTCATTCCACGTCTTTCGTTTGAAGCCGAAGGGCTGTGTAGCCCGGAAGGGCTCCCTTCGCCAGTGTGAAGGAGCTGACACAGTGCTCAGAAGACCTGAGCCAACACTTGAAATGGGTTCAGTGTAGACTGCCGTTCGGCGTGGTCTTCCCATTAAATGTGAACATTTCAATATGTATGCATTCACCTTGCCTCTTGCACAAATGTCAAAATGGAAAGATGGGAATGTCTCAGAACAAAACGAGCTTGGAGATTGCCAAGCAGTTTGCTGAAAATTCAATCTTTAGCCCAAACTGTAGCATTTTTTTTTTTCTGAGTGTGGCACTGTTTTTTTTTTTTAATGCCACCAACAAACTGTTAAGAGGTGTGTGTGTGTGTGTGTGTGTGTGTGTGTGTGTGTGTGTGTGTGAGAGAGAGAGAGAGAGAGAGAGAGAGAGAGAGAGAGAGAGAGAGAGATTGATTTAGGTGCCCATAGCATCTTTTCTACTTTGGAGTGGTTTACAGTAAGCATGGCTGAACAAGAACTAAAGTCCTCCCACACCAGTCCATTGAGTTTGGCTCCCTTAAGAAATAGTCAAGGCTTCTTTGACTGTCAAGTGATTAACATAACCTACGTGGTACCCAATGTCAGAACATTTAAGCGTTCTAAGTAATTTTGTGCTGCTATCCATCAGAACGTCTATTCCAGTCTTGCCAGCTTAAGAAGTTAGAGGAATGAAGAGGTATCCTTGATGTATCTACCAGTATTCAGTAGTAACATTTACCTGTCCACTGTGAATTAAAGCCTGAGGCACGCTACTCAACCTTGGACACACTTAGAAGCATTTATTTTGATTGTGTTATTTTATTTTCCATATAGAAAAACTTTTCCTCTCTTAAATCCTCTTACCCCTAACCCCCAAGGGGCAAGAGAAAGCCAAAACTAGGACAAAAGAAAGAGACAGATAGCAAAGACAGACAATTGGCTTAGCATGGAGGGTCTATAAAGCTCTCCGTGGTCCTGTCCTCCCTCTGTGTTGTGTTCTGTGAGGATTTTCTCCTGAGTCATGCAGGCAATGACAGTGAACTGTAAATACCACATGTGAGTTTACCTGGATCTGTGCATTTTGTGCCTTATTCACGAGAGTGGTAGAAGTCCCGCGGTTTGCTGAGTGTTTCCGCTACAGAGCGTCATTTCCCATGTGCCACTTGTAAGTGTTTTGTAGCCAGCACCTGAAGATTTCTTAGTCATAAAGCAACCTAGAGCGACTTGTTGTTGAACAACGCCGCCCCCCTCCCTCCGGGATCAGAAGCAGCACCCACCCTTTGCCATGACAAACATTCCACCCCTGCTGTTCTGATAATGTGAAGTCAGATGAGGGTTCCCAGGGAACGTGGCACCTGTGGAAACCATGTCTAGAGTCATTTCTATGTAGCTTGGCAGAGCCCACTGACGGCTGAAGATGTGTTACCTACTGATAGCTTTGGTGAACTCACTGCTCGTCCACCCAGTCATTTACCCAACCTAATCTAGCAATTTCCACAGCCAAGGAAGGCTCCTGACCCAATCGGGCAAAGTCCAGGCGATATCTTGGGACAGTGACGACGGTATGCATTACCTGGGGGAGGACGGGGTACAAAACACCAGATCATTTTTATACAGGATGTAGAATACTGATGCAGTTGATCTTTTCCTTCAAGAACATGCTTTTCTATTGGGAAAAAAAATGATTCCCTGTGATCTCTTGTAAGCTCTAAAGCTGAAACACTTCAGCTTTGCAACTAAAAATATTACAGTTTAATAATCAATTAAACCAACCCACAATAAGCACTACACACCTGCCACCAACCACCTTGTTCGCATTCTCCTTACCAATATTAATCCCAGCGTGGTAACTCTGTGTGACCGCCCCTCCCCCGATAACATTTTGTAACATTGTGCTGCCTTAGAGTTTGTACTGTGAGTTCTATCAGTATTTATGTTGAAATTTCTAACATGGATTCTAGTCTCTATTCTGTTAATTTAATTTTAAATGCTTTATCCATTTGTGCAAAGGTAAACACAGATTGTATCTTTTTTAATGGTACGGCATAAAAAAAAAATAACCCTAAAGTGAAGTGGCTCTATACTGTTTTATAGAGTCCTTTAACGTGTATAGATATCTTGTAAACTTGTATTGTGGATGTGTAAATAATATGTACTTTGGGTTTTTAACACCGCATGTAAAGTCAAAATAAAATATCCAAGTCATTACATCATCCTGACTTTCGACATTATGCGTGGATTTATACGGCATCGTGCTTTTATGATAGTCATGCTGTATTTATTTCAAAGTCTAAGAACATATTCTTCCCTTGAAATCTTGGTTACCTCGTCACATTATGCTCCATTCTCTCCTTGGAAGACTATTGTTTAAGACCGGAGCCAGAAATAAGACAGGCAGTTCAGAAAGCCCCATGATCTGTAGCCCTGTGTCCAAAGCCAAATGCTTATCTTGGGCCTCGATTGAATTAAAGAGAAATTTAGAGTTTCCACCTTCTGGGCTGGGGAGATGGCTCAGTGGGTAGAATGCTTGATGTGTACTCATGAGGACCAGAGTCTGAACCCCAGCACTTTGAACTTAGCCCAGTAGCACTCCATCAGACCAGAGCTCCCAACTGATGGGAGGGCGAGACAGGAGAACCCCCAAACAGACGAACTCATCTAGTGTAGATGGTGAGCAAGAGACCATGTCTCAAGCATAGTGGAAGATGCACCACCTATAGCCATGATTGTTCTCTGAACTCCACACATGCACTGTGGCATGCATGCATCTACACACAACATGTTCACACATACACACAACACACAAAGATACCACGCAAAGAATTCATGACTTATATTATCGTATAACATAAATGTACTTTTAGTTCAGAATTCTAACTGGCAACCTGTTCTTGCTGTTTGGCATATCGAAGGCTTCCACCCCATTGTATAGAAGGTGGAAGTGGCATATAGATTCTGTGGCATTTCCCTTAGTATGTACCTAGCTGGGGGGTGGGGGGAGGAGCGGTAAGGGTGAGCCAACAATGGCCCTTACGGGTGGGCACAAAGTCATCTCTGATACAGTGGTCATATTGCCTCTGCCTGTTTCGTTCCAATGGCTTCTCCTGGCCAAAGCCTACCTACAGCTCTTCGAAGGCCTTTGTAGGAAAACCTCAGTAGCATCTAGGCTACAGTGTCTTAGAGTAGCAGTCACTGACATAGCCCATCAAAGGCTTCACCCTTTTCATGGTGTTCATTGATATGCACTCCCTTCACTCCCTTTATATATGCAACAGTCCAGAGAGTGAGGAATCACAGAAATCTGACCTATGGCTATAACTCAATCAACTACTTGCCTTCTATGCTGGTTTCCATTCCCAAGAATGAATAAACAGAGTATGTGTACCTCCACGCCTGCAGGGGCAAGATGATCAGAAATTCAAGACAATCCTTGGACAATACTAGGATCAAGGCCAGCTCAAAAAAAATCATTTCTTTTAGGAATTCTTACAAAATAAGCTAGTGAAAGTATTCATTTTTGTAGGTAACAGCTCTGTAGCAGTGTATAGCATTCTGAAGGCCTCCATCAAGCGTGGACAGTGAGGGAGGGAGTCATCGTGTCTCAGAAAAGAACGAGGAGGAGTCTGGTAGCTCCATTTGGGCAGTTGATGGGAGGACATAAGAGAAATGTGTCATTGGCTGAATCTTAATACCACATTACTTCCTCCCGTTGTAAACATTTCCAGGATATTGCTGCTGCCCGTGTTATGGACGGTCCTTTTTCTAGGTCTATTGGGCCTTCTTTCCTAAAAGTGCATCCTCTACCTACCCCCTTTTCATAGGTGTTCCTAGCTGTTCTCATCATAAACCTTGTTGGTTTCATTCAGGCTGTGGATTGAAAAGTAAATTTCACTTTCCTCTTCAGTGGAGTTATAGTTCCCTAAAACCGTATCTATGAATCCTCAAGATGGATACTCAGATCCCATTGGAGAGCAGTACCACAAGGGAACTTGAGGATTTTTCAGAGAATCCGTTGTTAAGCTACTGAGTAAAGGCACAAACACAAGTACCCATGACAGAACACCCATGCTCCCGTTCCACTGCACTAACTTAGATTTCCCTGGGAAGTGGCAGCATTGAAGTCTAGAGAGACATGAAATGCAGAGAGAGAGAGACAGAGAGAGGGAGAGAGAGAGAGAGAGACAGAGAGAGTGAGAGAGAGAGTGAGAGAGAGAGAGAGAGAGAGAGAGAGAGAGAGAGAGAGACTAGTTGAGCATGTCTCAAGTGGCTTAAATACTGCTCTAAATAAAGCAGAGGGATTTACCTTCCTGTCATCTAAGAGGGGTTACTTTTCATTTTCTTTTGCCCTCTCTTCCCATATCCTCTGTAGATTGTGGCAAAGAACAGCATTCCAGAAAGCCCTCCCTGCACCCACGGCTGAAGAACTGTGGATCTGACTGACTCTATCGCTTGAGCAACTAGGCTACTTACGCGATCTCATTTTTGAACACGGACAGTTTGGCATTTATTTCTCTGACAGTTCTATGGTCTCTGTCAACTCTGTAATTCTATTTCTTATTTTATGAATGTAGGGTTTAACTATTCTCATTCAGCAGCTTGCTTTGTAGGCCATTTATGAATGTGTGAGGCCTGTTCCCTCTTAGATGAGCAATATATGTAAGATTAGCAATAAAGTAAGACATGACAAACAATGCACTTTAAGCTATTTGACTCGGATCTATATTTGATGTTTACTCTTTTTGCATATATAACATGTTAAACACCTAAATCTCTGTCAGCGTTTCGATCCTTACCAAATATTTTTAATATCATAAACAACAAGGAATGAACCTATAATAATATCAATCTCTAACTCATGGAGGATTCGTGCAGGGGATGAAGGGAGAGGGTGCATAATGTCTGGTCATTCAGACCATGAATCAACTAGCATCCACATACAATTGAGAACGGCATACTTCTCTGCTCTGTCTTATGATATAATTCTTTTTAAAATTAGGTATTGATTATAGAGTGATTAATCTCTGGAATACTGTCAGACTATGCTGGGTTTGTATAGTAAATAGAAATATAAAATGAAGTGCTATCATACAACGTATGTATTATTTCCTGGGGCTTTTGAGCCATATTCAGTTAATCATTAACAATTTTAATTATTTTTTTGTTTTTATTCTTTATACACATTGTATCCCAACCACAGCTTCCCCTTCCTCTATTCCTCCCAGTTACCCTCCTCCTCTCTCCTCCAGATCTATTCCTCCATTTCCCTTCAGAAAAAAATAGAGCAATCCTCCCAAGGGTACCAAACAACCGTGGCATTCAAGCTACATTAAGGCTAGGCACAAACCCCAATATCAAGGCTAAACAAGGGGACCCAGTAAGAGGAAAAGGGTTCCAAACACACTCAAAGTGTCAGCGATGCCTCTCACTCGCATTGTTAGGAGCCCCATAAGAGCAGCAAGCTTTGCAACCACAATATATATGCAGACGACGGCGCTCAGACCCATCCGTGATTGTCGCTTCAGTCTGTGAGCTCCATGAGCCCTGCTTAGTAGATTCTGTGGGTCATGTTCTCCTGGCGTCCTAGACCTTTCTGGTGTTTAGAATCTTTCCTCCCCTTGACTGCAAGGTTTCCCTGGCATCACCTAGTCTGGCTGTGGGTCACTGTATCTGCCCCCGTCAGTTGCTAGGTGTTCTCTCTTATATGAATATAGCAGACTATCATTAGGAATATCATTTCATTGACATGCATGCATACATACATACATACATACATACATACATACATACATACATACTACATTTATTTACTTTGGCCAGTCATTTAGTTCTACCCTGGGTTTCTGGACTGCCCAGCCTCTGGTTATTGGCCATCCTTGCAATGGTAGGCATGGGCACTTTTATGATGGGGGCCTCAGGTTGGACCAGTCATTGCTTGGCCACTCTCCAAAGGTCTGCACCACCATAACCTCAGCACATATTCCAGGAAGAACATATTGTAAGTCAAAGGCTGGGTTGATGTCCCAATCTCACTGCTGGCAGTTTTGCCTGGGGCTCTGTGTTCATTACTAGGAGACTTCACAAGAGCCACTCTTGTAGATTCCAGGGAGTGCACTGCACTCGATTTCTACATCACTTCTCAAATGCCCAAGTCCAGTTATCTCTCCCAGTACTCTCTCCTCCATCCCCCACCACCTGCCTTGACCCCCCTGTGACCATCCCCACCCACCTCCAGTCTACCTGCAAAATCTATTCTCTTTCCTTTTCGAAGGGAGATCCATTCATCCCCCACTAAGCCCTCCTTCTTACTTGGCCTCTCTGGGTCTGTGGATAGTAACCTGATTATAAGCTGGTATCCACTTATAAATGAATACATATCATGTTTGTCTTTCTGGGTCTGGGCTACACACACAGGTTGACTGTTATCTAGTTTCATTTATTTGCCTGCAAATTTTATGATGTTCTTGTTTTTTGTTCTTGGTTTTTGTTTTTAACAGCTGAGTAATACTCCATTGTGTAAACGTATCACATTTTCGTTATCCATTCTTCATTTGTGGGGGCATCTATGTTGTTTCCAATTTCTGGCTATTATGAATAAAGCAGTTATGAACATAGTTGAGGAGGTGTCCTTGTGGTAGGATAGGACATCCTTTGGGCATATGCCCTAGAGTGGCACAGCTGATTCTTAAGGTAGATCAATTCCCAATTTTCTGAAGAACCTCCATATTGATCTCCATAGTGGTTGTACAAGTTTCTACTCCCACCAACAATGGAGGAATCCCCCACTTCCTCACCAGCATGAGCTGTCACTTGTGTCACTTGTAATCCTTGCCATTCTGACAGTTATGACATGAAATCTCAATGTCATTTTGATTTGCATTTCCCTGATTGCTAAGGATGTTGAACATTAACATTTTTTAAATGTTTCTGAGCCATTCTTTGTTGAGAATTCTCTATTTAGAGCTACACCTCATTTTTTAATTGGATCATTTGGTTTGTAGATGTCTAGTTTCTTGAGTTCTTTATATATTTTGGACATTAGCCCTCTGTCAGATGTGGAGTTAGTGAAGATCTTTTTTCCATTCTGTAGGCTGTCATTTTGTCCTATTGTCTGTGTCCTTTGCCTTACAGAAGCTTTTCAGTTTCACGAGGTCCCATTTATTAATTGTTGATCTTAGTGCCTGTGCTACTGGTGTTCTGTTCAGGAATTTTTCCTGTGCCTAGGGATGAGTTCAAGGCTATTCCCCACTTTCTCTTCCACTGGATAAGTGTATCTTGTTTTAGGTTTAGATCTTTGATCTACTTACACTTGGAATTTGTGCACGGTGATAGATCTATTTGCATTCTTCTGCATTCTGACATCCAATTAGAACAGCCCCATGTGCTTTCCTTTTTTCCATTGTGTATTTCTGACTTCTTTACCAAAAATCAGGTGTCCATAGCTGTGTAATTCTTTTTGAGTAAGAGTTAGCATTTCAATTTTCAAAGTATAAGAATTAAATTCAATGAAGTTTTGACATCTATGGAAGTATAAAGGATAGTCAATTCACAAATGAAGACACATTCACATATAGCCATACTCATGCCCAGCCCACAAACGCATACCTTCTGATAAAGGACTATGGCCTCGTTCCAGTATTCCATTACAGAAAGGAGGAGCCTCAGAGACAGAAGGGTCATAGTGTTCAGGGTTACAGGCCAGTGGGCCACTGAAAGTCGGCGTTCACTGAAGCCAGTCACATGCTTGGCCACTGTATCATACATCAATCACTAGAAGAGAAAAGGCATGACTGAAGTTCTCATCGAGTAGGTAGAACACAACCAAGCAGGGTGGTAAGAATAATGCTGCAGGGAACTAAGCTGGTGCGCCAAATTGCTCCCACCTAAGGCTCTGTCAACAAGTGAGGTGGAGCACTGACTGCGTATTTAGAAAATTTGTTTTGACTTTTTTTTTTCATAGTGTGCTGAGGTTGCGTATTGGTAGTTAAACACGTTGTTTTCTGGTAATTTGGACCAGCTTTCTGGTAGGCCGGAACAGATATGGTGACTGCCCAAGAGTCATCTCTTCATCTAGGTGGCAAAGCCTGATCAGAGAGTGGTACCTTCGAAGGCTAATAAGCTTTGTTGAAGCAAATGCCCTAGACTGGGAGAAGAAAAAGTGTACAGCCTCTTAACATTGCAAAACAGTTTCCCAAGTAAGAGGATTCGAGTACACTTCAAACTCTCTCAACGGGTGTCAGGGACAGCTTGAGGGAGCTGGAAAGAGAACATGGAGTTCCTGGGATATTCTGGCAAATTCGCAATTCTTGAGTATTACCTAGCATTTAGGTATAGCAAGGTTCAGAAGTCTGTGACATCACGAGTTGAGAGACTTGTCATTCCCTAGGTCCAGCAATCAGACTTTGGTTGGTCAGGATATCCTGGGATGGTCCATAAAAGGAAGAGTCCCATGGAGCTGATGTCAGCCTCTTCCAGACATAGGTTAAAGTTACCCATGAATCAGTTAGTCTGTGATGTGTCTAGGCTTTAGTAAATGATTATTCCTGATACCTATGGAGCTCACCTCCAAAGAGATCACAAGGTTTGCTTAACTTAGATGAGTATGTAGCACAAATGAAAGAAAATGTGAAACTACTAGAACAAAGACTATACTGTGTTGGTATCCAGAATCTGGGCAAATAGCTGAGGTGCATATTTAAAGCATCAAAGTAGTCCTGGCAGATTCTCCCAGCATCACTCAGTTCTTTCCTGGCATACCTGACCCTCTACCCTGAACTTTCCAGCCCAGGGACTGGGCTTTCTCCCAAAATGGTCAACTTCCTCCTCCTCCCCCCTCCCTCCCCTCCCTTTCCTCCTCCCCTCCTCCCCCCTCCTCCCCTCCCCCCTCCTCCTCCTCCTCCTCCTCCTCCTCCTCCTCCTCCTCCCTCCTCCTCCTCCTCCTCCTCCTCCTCCTTTCTTCTTCTTCTTCTTCTTCTTCTTCTTCTTCTTCTTCTTCTTCTTCTTCTTCTTCTTCTTCTTCTTCTCTGCATTTCCTCTCTCCCTGTGTGAATACACTCTTTCTCTTTTTCCCTTTGCTCTCCCTTCTGTCTCCCTCCCAAGTGCTGCTTTCTTGGCCTTGTTCTTGAACCTACCCAAGAGCAACTTTCTAATAAACCTGACTTTATATACTCTAATCTAGTTTAAATTGGCTCATTTCACTGGCAAAGAATAGTTTATCACAATATAATTCAAATTTATTTTTTCATATATATATGTGTGTATATATATATATGTCTAGAAAGAAACAAAAATACTAAACTGCTTATAATCATTAAAATGGAAATACTTTTTAAATATACTTCTTTCAAATACGTATTTTTAATTTTTGTAAATTTTTATTCTGTTTGCTTCATAAAAGGAAAACAGACATCCTAGAGAAATCTAATTTTGCTTAGTTAATTGGTCTGAAGAAATGATGAACTCTGTCCCCTGAAAACCATCTGCCTAACGAGTCAGTGTGTCAGGCAGCGAGATAACAGCTTGTGAAGCTCAGTACCACCTGATTGCTAGAACATCTAAACAGAGCATGTCTGTCAGCTGGAGAGACAACAAAGAACAGGAGAGGAACTGAGCTGGGCACTGTAACCTGTATTCATAACCCTGGGGAGGCAGAGGCAGGAGGATGACTGCAATTCAGCACTGGTCTACAAAGCAAGTCCCTGAATTGCCAGACAGACTCTGTGTTTCAAAATAAAAAAGTTTGTGGGGACCCTGGGAGAGCTGAGAAGTCTTCACGAAGTGGAAGATTCTATACAGGCCTCATCCATCTCCCTGTCTGGAAGACTGTCTGGAAGGTCAATGATTCAGAGACCTCTTTTCTCCTTTGTCTTCTATTCCCTGATTCAAAGCAGCTGAAGAATAGACAGCAGGTAGCTTTGAAGACAATGAGGTGATTATGGTAATGAGAACTTCAGAAAATACAAAGTAATTAGCAGCTAAATCCTCTCAGCACGCCAGTTGAAGATGTCAGAAGAGCTACACCCCTTTGCCAAACTCTCTAGGGCTTCTCCCCTCCCTACACAGACTTTTAAAAAGGAAATTTCCTCTACTTAACAAGTAGTCCCTAGAAAAAAAAGTCTTCATAGTCTCCTCCTCCTTCTCCCCCTCCCCTCCCCCTCCTCCTCCCTCTTCCTCCTCCTCTCCCACATTTTCCTCTCCAGAGACATTTCTGGGCAATCTTAGCTTATATAGTCCGGAAGAAATTGAAATTTAGAAGCTAGCTCTAATAGACAAGCTCTCAATGTTTTAACGATTATCTTCACAAGTAAGGTATCCTTTCTAACACACATACACATTCTCTCTCTCTCTCTCTCTCTCTCTCTCTCTCTCTCTCTCTCTCCCTCTCTCTCTCTCCCTCACCCCTCCACTTCCTCCCCTCCATCTGTCTGTTACCCCCCATGTGTGACATGTACCTGTGCCCATGCATCATGTGTACACATGGGAGTCCAAGCATCTAGGAGCCATGACATGTGGCTTCTCAATCTCTTCTCCGTCTTACATTTTTGAGACTAGGTCTCTCACTGAACCTAGAGTCATATCTTTGTTCATGTTAGCTGACTCCTTAATCGAAGGGCACCGAGGTTACAGAGGCATGCAATTGTTTTAGGATTTTTTTTTTGTTGGTGTTAGAGATGCAAGAAAGACCCTTTACTGACAAATCCATCTAAGAGTAACGAAGACAGGCCATTCTGCCTTAGAAAGCAAGCAAGGAAATGCAAAGCCCTCCATGCTTGACAGCTTTGTACAGTTGCTAACTCACTGGGAAGACCTCCACGTCCAGAATTTCTATGAATGAGAAGAATAATATCTTTCCTATTCCATCATTTATCAAAATTTTTCTTCCAGCTGAGAGCACCCTAAGAAACAGAATGCTGACAGTGGATGAACTAATGGGAATAGACGGAGTGGAAATCCCCTGTCTCTGTCATTTATCTGCCTTACTATATGTTAATTTGTTTTATATTAGTGCTTTTTAAAAACCTAGTTAGATATTAAAATCACTTGGGGAGCTCTTAAAAATGCCAATGTCTGGGCCAGATCCCAGAACAATTAAATAAAATAAATCATTATCTCTAAGGTGGATGAAGACATTACTCATTTAAAGTGCTCTTCGCTAGATTCTCAGAAACAAATCCTTCTGATGAAAATAATCCTAAGTGTTTGGCCAATGGGTATATGAAGATGTGAACGTCCTGCCCCATACTCACAGGGCATATGGAAACTCATAATCTTCTCTAAGGTGAGCTTTTCACATCTTACTCTGTGATAGAATGATACAGTTTTCATGTTGTGCTGAAGACTACTGAAGACCTGAGGATTCTGTATCTCAGAGGACGATGAAAGAGAGAAGTGAGTGCATCCCCTTTGCCTCTTCTGAGGATAACATCGTTTACCATTAAGGATGAGGATGTTCCTTCTGACTTTGTTCTCTATTCAAATGGTAAATAATGGATCATGCTGGCTGGTGTGTACTGGTCTCAAGTGGGACACTCAACCTTCTAAAACTACACTCTGCATTAGCCAATGGAGAGTGGATACGGTATATTTATCCCCATTAGTAGACAGTAGAATTAAGATGTCTGTGCCTAGACTTGAGAACCCTTTATTTGGTAAAAGTTCCCACTGTCAATTTTGAAAACAACAAAGGCTCAGACATGCATCAAATTTATTACCACAGCAAGTGTCTTCTATACAACCATCGAATCAACCGGGCCTTCTAAAACAGGCTTGATCACTAAACCACTTCTGATTCCTTAAAAACTTCCACAGCAAAACCAGCACAAAATGCAGTCCCCTGGGTCTTGCATAATAGGCTTTTCCCAATCTGGTTCTGGCCTCAGTAAAGAGGCCTCTCTTCACCTTATGTCTGTAAACCATGCTTACAGGACAGAATTGTTAGCTCAATGAAAACCTTCATTTCATCAAGCAAGAGTGTACCAGAGACCTTTTAAGGGCCATATATAGTAAACTAGCAACTGGAGATTCAAAAATGATCAACACAGGTCTCTCACATGAGCCCAAGTGAGAGCACCAACAACCTAAGATTTACAGCACAATTGCACAGATTATCTTGAGAAAATATTAGGCAAGTTGAACATGGAAAAAATTTCCAACCTTCATAGATTCCAACTGAAGGCAATGGAGAAGCAGGAGTGTCCAGCTGACGAAAGAGAGTGGAGATCAGGAAATGTGGCAGAAAGTGCCCTAAAAGTCAAGGATAAACACACACACACACACACACACACACACACACACACACACACACACACAGGTTGCCATGTCTGCACTCCAAGCTGTGATGTACAAGAAGGGCCTCTTACCACATGCACATAATGCACAGCTGAACTGTAACCTGGGTACCCAGAACCAGCATCCTGGCCTATAGTATACCAATGAAAGAAACTAGTGATGGTGAAGAACAGAGAAGGGTGACATATTCAATATGGCCACACTGGGAAGAGAAACAAAGAAGGGGTCCAGTAATGACATGTTCAGCTTCCAGGATACTAACATGAGATTGACCTTGAGAGGCAGCTTATTGGTTAAAGGCTAGACTCAACAACCAAAGGTCAAGAGGTTGAGGTTTAAATGGAGGATGAAGTGTGGATGGGTATGGATACGAGGTTATAATTTAGCTATCTTGGTCGTGGAGTGACTATCTCTGGTCACTCGTTGACTCCATTCTGCCTCTTCAAGGTGGTTCAAGGCATCTTTACTATTGTCACATCTTAAGGTGATCAGTGTGGTTCTCAGAAGACACTAATGCTACTCCAGTATGGGGTGTCTCCATCGTGTATAGTAAATACTCCTGTAGGAGCAGGGGAGGTCTGTCCTATAAGGACCTATAGCTTCTGTATAGTTCCACGGTGACTGGAGGAATGGCTAAGGACAATGAGTTATCCTTATGTCTTCAACTGAAATCAAGGAGACGGACAGGGAATGAATATGGAGAATGTTGGGTTCTCTCTTTAATTTAAGTTAACGTTTGGTCCCAAGTGAGGAGGCACTTTTTTGAAAAAGCGGTTTCTAAGTGTCTACTTCCTCGTCTTATAGAGGAAGGGCCTCTGGGCTGGGAAACTGTATGGTATCTAGACAGCACTGCATCCTGTGGACAAGGAGGAGGTACCTGCCTCAGGTAAATAACTTGTACGTAATAATTACTAAGAAGATGAATCAGTTGTTCATACACACCGGTAATGGTAGACTCATTCTCTGTTCTAATGACAAAAAATAGGATCATGCTTTCTAAAATCTGTAAGGTGAGAATATGTCAGTAGAGGGAACAAAAAAAGCTGGACAGTGTGGCAAGCAGATCTCTTGTGAGGAATGCCCTGTTCCATGTGCACAGCATAGCAAGTTCAGAATTCTGCTACGTCATGCTTTCTGCTGCTGGTTCATCAGTAAGAGGCAGAAGCAAGAGAACTGAGTTGTGGAATAAAAGGAACAGATTTTGCTGCAATTTTTTTCAATGATTTTCTAACCTGTCAAATGGGAAGAAACTAGGAAGAGACTAAATATAGGTTAAGTATGGTGTTCTCCAGAGCATCAACCTTCCCACGTGATATTTCTTTCAAATGCACTCCTAAAAGGACACAAAGTAAGCAATCAAGAAAGGATGAGAAAGCTATAAAAAAAGACCTAGAGGCAAGGCTAGAATTGACAGAGGAAGACTGGAGAGATGGTTCAGAGGTTAAGAGCACTGTCTGCTCTTTGAGAAGACCTAGGTTCAATTCCCAGCACCTACATGGCAGATCACAATTGTCTGTAACTCCAAGATTTGACACCATCACACAGACATACATGCAGGCAAAACACCAATCCACATAAAATAAAATAAGTAATTTTTTTTAAAAAGGAGAGATGGAGATTGGCCAATGGATTCATAGTGGGCAAAGTATCAGAATGAACAATGTTTCAATCTCTTCTGGGAGCCAGGGACCCAGTGCTGTGTTCTACACATGCAGCAGAGCCTTCCCATCATAAGAGCTCTGCTTGTCACTCTGTCCAGTGACATTACCATGTCCCTTTCCTCTTAAGCTCCAAGACCGAAGACACTTTTCTGTACCTGTTGCCTCCATCCACTGTGAAAGGAAGCTTCCAACATTGTCTCCCTCTGTTCTGATCACTTTAGTCAGTAAAGTGGACTGGTGATAGGCGAACAGCAGAATGTTTTACCTGTGCATTCATGGGCTGTCACTTACAGAGCATAGGACTCAGAGGACAAGGCAGGAGATTGAGGTTTGCATGATAACTCGCTGGCGACTGCAAGCAATGGCTACTTGGGATTCTCAGAGCCAAGCTGAGAATGACACAAGTCAAGGAAGGCTCAAGTAAGGATCAGCTTGGGGTCAAAGGCAGTCTTGTGATGCAAAAGGCCTCCCTCACAAGATCGTCTGGAATAGGAGAAGTCTGTGTTTGGCTGGACCAGATGGAAGACCCCAAACTTTCTTCCCTGAGAGAAGAGTTGATTTCTAGGCATTTGGTGACTCCAGGAGAGAGAGTATCTAAGGTCCTGGTGCTTATCCTCTCTCTCTCTCTCTCTCTCTCTCTCTCTCTCTCTCTCTCTCTCTCTCTCTGTCTCTCTCTCTCTCTCTCTCTCAATAATTAATTTGAAACACACCAAAGAACTATCTGTGTGTTAATCCCCACAGCAGTTGATGGGAGCAATCCTACAGTCCCTTCAGAAGTCCTTAGATTTTATCCGACTGCTTCATAGCTTCCTTTGATTCTTGCTGTTTTCTGTGTACTCATCAAATCCTGTGTGTACATGCTACCTCCCATCCTCGATGGCAAACCTCTTGGTGGCAGATTCCACATCCAGTCCAGCATTTCGACCTCCTCCCGTGTCAAGCTGGTCCTGAAGTTAGTAGAGCCTCAGCGCTCTGAGGCTGAGGCTGAGGCTGGAGGCGTCCTGCCAGTGAGGGGCTCCTCTGCAGTTTTCCCCATTCTTCTCCATTTGGAGTCTAACACTGGCCATTGCTCTGCGCCCCTCATAGGCCACAGCTTGGGAAAGGCCTACTTTGTCGCTTACACCTTGCACACAGTTGCATAACTCTCTATTACACTTGACTTGGACTACCACAATGACAGTGTGCTCTCGGTTTCTCGTGCCTATCCCAGCTAACACATTGTTTTGTCAGTGGCAATAATATCTGAATGAATTATCTTGGTGTATATGAGAGGTACAAATGAACGGTTTCATTATGACATTTCCCTGTGAACACACTATTTGATCATATCCACCCCTCTATGACTCTTTCCTAGTCTTATTTACCATTCCCCTTTCACTTCCCACACCCTTGGACATTCATGTGTTTTTATTCTTCCCTAAATTCAATATGTGACAGAAAACATGAAAGACTCTTTTTAAGACTTGCTTGTTCTGCTTATCACGGTGACCTCTATTTTCATCCATTTTCCTTCAGATGACACAATTTCAGTTTTCTTTATGGCTGGATAAAACTTCATCATTTATATATGCCACATCTTACCTACTCATTCTCTTATACACATCTAGGTTGACTCCCTAATTCGGCTATTGGAATAGTGTTGAGAAAAGCAGGAGCACAGGTTATTCTACAGCAAGCTGGTTTTGATTTTGCTTGTTGAATTCCCAGGGGTGGCATAAAAACAACTACATTTCTTCAGTATTTTATGTTCTCCTATCTTTCATCCTTGAAATAACCTGGGAGCTAGGTACTTTTAAAAGAAAAGTGATGTATCTAAAGTGTAAGTTGTAAAGCCTCAATACAAACGGTGCCACTCACAGGAGGCTGTCCCCAGTAAGGCTCACAGCCCCATCTCAGCCACGTGCTAATGTCCACCTCTAACAAACATCCTAACATCCTCTTCATTGTTATTTCTTGATGGGTTTTGTGTTTGTTTGTTTGATTTGTTTTGTTTGTTCTTCAAGACAAGGTTTCTGTGTGTAGCCTTGGCTGTCCTGGAGCTAGCTCTGTAGACCAGGCTGGCTGTAAACTCACAGTGATTCAGTTGCCTCTCTGCCTCCCAAGTGCTAGGGTTAAAGGCGTGTGCTATCACCACCCAGCTCCTGCTGATTTACTTTTTTCTGCGACCATGGTATGTGCTTTACGGGAAAGTGCTGTCCCATTTATGGCTTTATCTCTGGAACACACTTTATTATCATGAAATAAGTGACAAATAAATTAAGAGGTCCTCTGCCTTCTGTCTCATGTGCTTTTCTTTAAACTGTGCTACCTTACACAATAGCCTGACTGCTACTCCAAGTCAAGATCTTAAACTTAGCTTGTGGATTCCTTTCCATCTAGATCAACTGTTTGGGCCAAGCATAGAAGTTCTCGCTCGACATTGCCCTTTCTCAGCGCTTTGGAGGTTAAGCAGTTGGGTAGTGATTTGGAGGAATATATAGACTTCTCAAAAGAAGAAAGGAAGGAAGGAACCGGACAAGAAACAAGAGATGGAAAAAGAAGGCAAAGAGGGATGCAGAATGGGTGAGAGGTGACAGTGAGACTCCTCAGGGTTACAGCTACAAGAAGAGCCACTTGGCAAGTCCTGGTAAAAGGACTAAACCTGCCCCAAATCAAACAGGCAGCCAGGCACATGCCTTCCCAACACTTGGGAGACAGCCTGGTCTACAAAATAAGTTCCAGGATAGCTAGGGCTACCACCCTGTTTCGAACAAAACAAAACAAAATGATAACAACAAAACAAAACAAAAACAGCCTAATGAGTAAACTCTGGTTCGATTTAAGACTGGAGTCCCCTTGTAACTCACAAATTGGTGTGAAGACTTCTGAGATCAATCAAATACATGCCACACATTAAAAAGTAAATAAAAATAGTTGCCGTTCAACAAATAAGTACCTGATAAATATTTAAAGCCAATCTACTGTTCCATTTTTGAAAACAATATTCTACATGCTAGAAAACAATATTTGCCATATTTGGCTAAATCTATTACTTATAACTACAGTATATATACATGGAATTTTTACATATTTCAACTTTAAAATATCTGTAATCATTTTATATAATGTAGTACCACTGTGTGTGTGTGTTTGTGTGTGTGTTTGTGTGTGTGTGTGTGTGTGTGTGTGTGTGTGTGCAGTAATACACACTTGTATAGAATATATGCTGGAGAAGGACAACAAGTATCATGCTATACCACTCTCTGCCCTATTTCCTGGAGATAGTCTCTTACTGAACCTGGATCTGGGCTGCTGGCTTGCTGAGTTCAGTGATTCTCTTGTCTGTGCTCCCTTCTCATGGCACTGGGGTTGCAGTTGCACATGGGGATCTGGCCAGCTTACCCATGTATGCTGCAGATGTAAATTCGGCTTCTAGTTGTTGCCTAGCAAGCACTTTTCTGTGCTGAATAACGTCCTCATGGCATTCAGCAACGCTCAGCTCTCTCTGATGGACGTGACCCTTCCTTCTGAATGATCATATGAACTTTATGCTGAGCATTTCATTTTTCAAAAGGACTTTTTTCTCCACTGTATGTTCTTTACTTCCCAAATTGAATTTCCTGGTGTCATCACAGTGAGAGGTTCTTGCTGGGAGTTCTCCTTAAAGGATGGGCCAACAGTCCTTAGGTGTGAGTTCTTGAGGCAAGGAACCTGGCTAGCACTTGACACATTCATGGATCTCACACAGTGTTGGAGAAGCAGGCTAGGGAAACGTGAGCTTTCCCCCCATGAGGAAATGACTCATTTCTACCACATGGCTTTGGTTAAATACAAATATAATAGTGGAGTAGCAGCAACTTATACATTTTTGGCACTCTGTTAATTGGGCAAAAACAAAGGTTCCTGAAAAACTGAGCGTGAAAAACTGAGTGTATAAGCAAGGATTCTCAATCCTTGACCTTACATAGAAAGATACAGATGTGACAATTAAATGAGAATCAGATAGTATAAAGACAGAAGAGGTCTGGAGACAACCCGTTGGCTGTTTGAAAGAGGGAAACAGCCAGTGTGAAGACAAAAGAGTAGTCGAAAACAAAACTGTCCAGCCCTGGATAACTTGTCACGACCTATCAATTGTATCAAGTGGTTTATTATTATTATTATTATTATTATTATTATTATTATTATTATTACTACTACTACATTTAGGTCATTTCATTGTATCTGAAATCCTTGTAAATTCCATGGAATCCTTAAAATCACAGAAATTTCATGTGGCCTCTAGTCAATTTCATTTGTGTTAGGGCAATAAAGTTGTCTATTACTCCATTAAGCCCATTAACCTAGATATATGGCCCAAGCCAACCCAGTGTAGATGGAGTGAGCCAATGCCTTCATCCCTACTCCTATGACCCATCCCCTTGCCTAAAAGAGAGACTTTCTAGTTGAGTTGCTACATGTGGCCCAGCCTGGTTCAGACCAGTGTTCCACAAGCAGTCCAGTCTGTCACTCATCTCAAAGTAACAGCTCAATGAGCAGAAAACACACAGCTTAAGATATAACCAAAAACCTAATTCCAGATACCCAGATCTCATAGGAAGACCACAAGCAAAATGAAAACAAAGACACTACATCCCCCACTGAAAGGTTCTAACCCAAGCAGGATGACTTAGATGAAATAGAAGACACGGACTTTGAGTAGCAATTGCAACCATATTCAAAAAGTTCACGAACACCTGAATGAGCTCAGAGAGACCAGGGATAAGTTGATTGACACTCAAGTGAGAAACCAACAGCTGAATGAAATAAGGAAGTCAATTCAGGATATGAAAATCATATTCAGTAAAAAGACTGAAATGCTGAAGAAAGCATAAACTGAAATGAAGCTGGAAAAGAAAAAGTCAATTAGTCAAATGCAAATGGGCAGCTTCACTAGCAGGATGGACCAGGTGGAAGGAAGGCAGAGTTTCAGGACTAAAGGATGATACAGAGGAAGTGGATCATACACCTGAAGAAAACGATAAGTTTTAAACCCATAAGTAGCGTTGGGGTAGAAATCTCAGCTCACATCCAGACAAACTACAACAGGCCAACATGGTTTCATGTGGAAAGGTTTAATGAGAGAAGAGTAGAAGAGGAGAGGGGTAAAAGCCGGCCATGAGCATGTGGAGGGAAGGGGGAAGAGGAATGGGGAGAGAGGGGACAAAGGGGAAGAGGAGAAGAAGGCAAGAGCAAAAGAGCAAGAGGGTGAGGAGGGGACAAGCAGCCCCTTTTATTGTGTCAGGCAAACCTGACTGTTGGCAGGTAACTGTGGGGGTGGAGCTTAGACAGAACGCTAACAAGTAGAACAAGAAGGAACTTTGAGATTTCATGGAAAACTGAAATCAACAAAGTATGATCAAAGCTGGGGAAGAATGTAGGACAAAAGTATAGATATTATTTTTAATAAAATAAAATAATATCATAAGAGAAAACTCCCCAAATCTCAAGAAAGATATTTCTTCTACAGAACACCAAAGAGACAGGACCAGAAAAAAAATCTCATGGCACAGAGTTTAAACACAAGAGCCACAAAACAAGAAAAGGATGTTGGAGCTGGCACCAGAGAAGATCCAAGTCACAAATAAAGGCAAGACCAATAGAATAATGACTGATTACAACATAGAAACTTTCAAAATTGAGGGCTTGGAGAAACGTATTCCAAACTCTGAAAGATTACAACTGTCAATAAGAATAAGAAAATAGAAACTTCCCATGATAAAAAACAAATTACACATTCATGAGGTCTGCTGTGATCTTCTTGTGGCCCCAGGATTGGAATTAACCCTGCCTCCCCACTTATAAGTCTGCAAGTATCTGGAAGACTGAACTTCAAGCATTTCCTATGGGATATAGAATCAGCTGAGATAGAATAACAAAAAACAAAACAAAAAGCACCAAAAAAAAAAAAACAACAACAACCAGAGCCAAACTTCTACTCAACCCAAGTGGACTCATACAAAATGTACAACCAACCACCTAAGCCCAGATGTCTGGGTTCCAACACAAAAAACAGACACAATATAAGAAACCAAAAAGCTATGTTCCTCTACAATGATAGTCAATCCTTTAATACTGCTACTCAAGGAGAACAGCCCAGACGAATCTCAGGGCACAAAGTTTAAGGAATAGTTACAATGCATTCAAAGAGTTCAAGGAAGTGAATAGAGTCCTAACTGAACTTAGTGAGGACATTAATAAACCGATGGAGTGGGCTATTTGGACAATTGGTGCCCAACTTCTTGAGTTCTTTATACATTTTGAATAGCAGCCCTCTATTGGATGTAGGGTTCTATGTGGAGTCTTAATGTTAGACTCAAACCATAGACCAGAAGGCCAGGCTGGAGGTGAGTGGCTCAAAAGGTCCCACCAATGTCATACAAACTGTTGCTATTTTACTTGGTTGATCACAAGTACTTGGTAAGACTCTGTTAATGAAAGCGCCTCACAACATGGTCACAGGACTTGGAAAGATCAAGTTGGTATTGAACTGAAAACTTCCTCTCTGATGGTGATTGCTCATATTCGATAGGGGATCAGGCAGGCTGACCAAGAGATAAAGCACAAGGAGTTCTTACTCAGCTGTGAACTACATTCCCAACCTACCTGGTAAGGAAGGCATGCTCGTTTGTGTAGTAGTGGCATGAATGTCTTGGGAGATAATCAACAGCAGTTTGGTTGTCTTTAAGGCTTGCTCAACAGGAGGGAAATTATCCCTGGCACTGTAAACCAGGCCAGGAATCCATGGCAATTGAGCCCATAGGCCTTAGGAGAGATCTTAGTATTATCAGTTTGCTAACTAAGTTGATGTAATATAACTTTTAAACACCTACCCTTATAGATTAGTTTAGAATACACCCCTCATTAAAGAGGCTTCTTTTGGCAGTGAATGGAAACCAGCACAGAAAACCAGAAATGGCCTACGTACAGAGATGGCTGCAGTGTGTTCATCCTCAGATAGGACATCATTATTACTTCCTCTTCCCTCAGGGCTCAGGGAACACTGTGCAGGAGGAAGTGGAAAACTTTTTAAAAGCCAGAGGTTGAAAGAATGGTTATAAAACAGTATCTCCTGGACACCACAGGCCACTATACTCATGAATTCTCAACAGCTGTGCATGCGACATAAGATCTACAAAGCATCAGTCTAGTCAATGTTCCAGCAAGGATGGTGGAGCTCACACAGCCCAACTCTTCCTTCTAAAGGCATCTGATAGCAGCTAGGGGAATGCCAGTTTTCGTCTAGGATAAGAAACTGTGGAGTGTTCATGCTATAGTGAACAGCCTTCTACCCATGTGCATAAAGGTAAGTGTAACTGGATTCAATATATTATATATGTTTGCATAAGTATATATTTGTATACGTGTGTATATATGGGGAGAAGGAGGAAGGAAAGGAGAGAGAGAGACAGAGACAGAGAGACACAAAGAGAAACAGAGGCACAAAGAGAAAGAGAGACAAAAAGAAAGTGAGCATGAAGGTAGGAGAAGGAGATGAGGTGGGGAACCCAAGAGGAGATGTCTTGGGAGATAATCAACAACTATTAATTCAGTTCTACAGGAAACCCTGGGAGAAATACATCAGACTAAAGGATAAACATACCAATAGGACCACAGTTAAAAGTAAGTACCACTAGGGCAGCTGAGCACAAGAAGTCTATCTAAGAGGACACCACACTGTCATCAACTTTGCCAGAATTAACACATCTTTCACATTAACTTGAAATATTAATGATTTCAACTCCTTAATAGGAAAATGTAACTAACAGATTGGAGTAGAAAACAGGATTTTTTTTTTGCTGTCCCCCACTCAAAATGTATGTCATCATCAATGATAAATAATAGCTACAACCTTAGAGTAAAAGGACAGAAAAAGATATTGTAAGCAAATGAAACCAAGAAGCAAGTGGGCATTTTAATAGTTGACAAAATAGATTTCAAACAAAACAAAGGAGATCAAGAACCCCACTTCATATTAATATATTGAGGAAATAACATCAAGAAAATATCACAATAGTAAAATATATATACAAAATTCATGTATATCTAATTTTATAAAACAAATACTACTAGCTATGGCACCACAAATTAACTCAACCACAATAACTGGGGAAGAGTCAACATTCCTTTTTCACCAATAGACAGACTACCAAAACAAAAAATAAAATGGGCAAACACTGCAGATAAAAGACTTTATAAACAAATAGGGTTTAAGTATATAGATTATTGGTAAAATATTTGAAAACTGAATTCCAGAAGACATCAAAGGGTTCAACATAGACGAGTGGACCAGGTGTAAGTACATACACAATCCCAGCTAACTGTTTTTGTTTTATTTTGTTTATTTAACAAAGAAGCAAAAAATATACTGGAGGAAAAAAAGAGCATCTTTAGCATACGATATTCAAAAATCTGGATATCAACCACATATGAAAATAATAAGGTCCTTATACCTTACTCCACACAGATGTCTACAGAACATTCACCCAAATACTAAGGAGTAGAATGTTCTATTTTAGACCACATAGTAGGTCACAGATAAACCCTTAACAAATGTAGGAAAACTGAGGTAATATGCTGAATTCTGTCTGACTGCTATGAAATAAAGTTGGATATCCACAGCAACAGAAACTACAAAAGTACACAGACATGTGGAGACAAACAGTACACTCCTCAATAAGAACTGGGTCACTGAAGAAATCAGGAAGAAAAATTTTTTAAATCCCAGAACCAAATGGCAAAGAAAATACCCCAATCCATCAACCACAACAAAGGCAGTTGTAGGAGGAAATTGTAGTGCTAAACACCTAAAGCAAAATCAAACCAAACCAAACACAAAAGTGAGAAATCCCCTATAGATAACTTAAGGGTGCATCTCAAATATCTTGGAAAAAAAGAATAAACAGAACTCAAAAGTAGCAGACAGGGCTAGATCATTAATATTAAGGCAGGACTTAATGAAATGATAATAACAACAAAAAACATAGAATTGAGGAAAACAAAGAGTTTTGAATAAATTAACCAAAAGAAAGCAAAAGAACCCTCCAAATGGATAGGATTGGAGATGAAACGATGACATTGCAACAAATGCCAATGAACAAATTAAAAGTCTACATCCTATTAGGTGGAAATGTGAAAAAATGGTTGGACTTATAGGGTATATTTGACATATTACATTCAAAGCAAGATGGCGTAAGTAATTTAAATGGACCTGTAACCTTCAAGAGAGTAAAACTGTCATCAAACTGTCCCAACCAAAAACAGTAAAATAAACCCTCAAAAGAAAAATAAAAGAACCAAAAAACTCAGGACTAGGTAGCTCTTCAAAGAAGAAAACAACCTGACAGTCTTTAAATTATTCTACAAAATAGAACAGGGATTAATAGTGTGAAAATCATTTTACAAAGACACTGTTACCTCATTAAAAGAAACGCACCAAAGTAGAGAGTGCTGGTGCTAGGAGTAACAGGTCACTGAACAAAAGAACCAGTGCCAGGAGAGAGAGCTCCATAGGAAGTATGGTTAGGAAGGCCCCAGAGGTCCACAGAATACTTCAGCTTCCTGCCATTGTTCTCAGTTACCCACCAGGACTGATTGATGAAATCCCACTACTGAGAACACCATATACCCTGGATGTATGACATAGAGGGATTATGGGCTCATATTTTTCAAAACCTACCTACCACCCACCACAGTTAGTGGAAAGGAAAGGTTAATAGGGCAAAAGAGGATGTGCACCTATTTAGAAATAGTTCTTTAGAGTGAACCTAATCTGTTCTGTCAAGATAGCAGCACTTCGGTTCACATGAATCAGCAGCAGTGGCTTGATCTGGTCACAAATACCATTTATGAATCAGCAACAGAAAATCAATCCAGAAGAAACCACAAGGCTCTGCCAATAGGCCAAGTCTGTGGAAGTGGCAAGAAGCTGCCAGAATTCCACCGGAAGTTCTTTGGTGTGTTTCTTTACATGAAGTCATGACTAATTATGGCCAACAAAGAATGGCAAGGTGAACCAATACCATGCAGGGTCATCAGCGAAGACCCAGCATCAGCAAAGCCCAATAATGACCAACAAAGAATGGTAAGGCACACCAATACCACAGAGCATCCTCCACTGTCTGTTGGGTTATGTTTATACCCTTTCCAAACATCATGTGATCTCTCAAGACTCTATCAAAACATCATATGCCCCCTTTCCCAGCTGCTTCCAGAAGAACATCATGTGTCTTTTCTCAGAAAAACATCCTCCCATCTGCCACTTCAACAAAAATATCCTTTCATGAGACTGTTTCCAGAAAAATATCACATGACACAACTTAGTCTCCAAAGAAGTAAGATTTTCCAGTTTAAGGAATCAAACTGGAAATGAGGTGGAAGCTTTTTCACTGTCCGCTACCACTCATAGCATCAGATGGTGCTATACTGGTTGTTGGGGTAGGGGCGGGGGTAGAGATACAGCATCCATAGTCTTACTCTGCTGTGAACTCCAGAACTGTAGTACAAATCTGCCAGGTATGATGAACCAATGACAGCCTGGCTATTATAGAACGAACATCCTTTGCTAGAAGTCATCAATGCTTAATACTGACAACCCTGTCCAAACCCCACACCTGAAAAGGTCTTGGTACTTAGAGGAAAACCTAATTTCCTAAATGTGTTTGCTTGCTTTTTAAGTGTATGTGTAATGAGTGTTTGGCCTATATGTGTGTCTATATACTGGTTCTCAAAGAGGTCAAAAGAAAGCATTGGATTCCTAATAACTGGAGTTACGGATTGTTATAAGCTACCATATGGGTGCTGGGAATCAACCCTGGGTCCCCTGGAAGAACAGTAAACACTCCTAAACTATGAAAGTATATTTCCAGCTCCTAGATATCTATTAAATATCTCTTTACACCAACAGGCAAACACTATCCTCAGCTTTAGTCAGAGAAGCATCTCTAAACAGAGGTGAATACAGAAACTCATGGCTCTGCAGCTGCCAAGAGTAAGTGAAAGCTGAGGGTTCATCCGCACAAAGACAGTGACCCCAACCCCTAAGGCTCAAGCAACATTAGGAAGAAGGGGCAGAAAGAACATACGAATTGAAAGGCAGGGAAAAGGCTACTAAATGCCATCTTTAATACAGCAGGCCATGACAAGTGAGAAAGGCTAATGGGCAGTCTCCAGGTAGTGGGCCTATGTAAGCCAGGCATAGCATTTAGTTTTATGCCCACACATTTCTTTGCGAGCCCATTAGGCTTTGATAGTTAGTTCTAAATCAGCATCACAGAGTATGTCCTGTTAGAGTGTGCGGGGTATGAAACAGACAAAACCCAATAAATATGGAAAGTAGGTCGCTGAGGGAGAAGCAGAGCTGGCAGAGGGGAGAAGGAAATAAAGGATGTTATTGGAAGTAAACAGAGTACATTATATACATGCAAGAAATTGTAAAAGATCAATTTAATTAATAAAAGGGGGAATTAGCACAGCAAGATGTTTTAAGCTGCCTTCTATATATTAAATGATCTCTAGACTTAGAAGTAAAGGAGGGTTTTTTTTTACATAATTGTAGAGTCAGACAATGTTACAAGAGTGAAAAGATTGTACAAAGTCTACAACCTTGTGAGTATTGTATAGCACGCTTAACTTAAGTAGTTTTGTTTTGTATGTGTTTTCAAACAGTGTAGTCCCATTTAGATCATCATGCACAGGCACATCTGACTTCTGTAGTCCCAACCTCATGTAGACATGGTTGCCCTTTTGACGAGACTGATGGAGGAGGATCAAGGCTCTGAGACAAGCCTGGCCTCTACAAGTTTGAGTCTAGTGTATGTTATACAGCAAGACGATCTCATGACAAACAAAACACAATAATGGACTGCAGGGCTGGGCTTCGGAGACTTGCATCAGGTCCCACACTGTTGTGTAGGTTTGAGCCTCAGCTTTCTGAGGAACCAGTAATGTCATCAGAAAGGAGCTAATATTCACTACAAATCTTTGCTTTTGTGAAAGACTTTATGCCCTGTGGTAGATTCACCTCACCTCTGCCATTTATTAAGATATAAATTAGTTGAAGATTTTTGTCTTGAAAAAACAAACTATACTTAGTTTCTAAATCACTTCCATTGGGATAATAACCTATACAGATTTCAGGGAGGTTGTAGAGATTGAATGGGAAAGTGTATGTGGGGTGATGCAGCCTGGAGTAGCAAGGTCAAGTCAGGGCTTAAGTTTCAAGGCATACAAATCCAGAAACCCAGATGCCCTTAAAATTCCTCATAGGCTTTTCAGCATGTGACCGTCTGCCACCGGAAGCCACTTCTTCCTGGGTAACAAACTAGACTCAATCAGGGAGAATGACTCCAAGTGAAGCCTCTTCTTTTGGTGTGATAGGAGTCTGAAATAAGCATTTCAATTAGATTCATTAAGACAGTTATTACTTGATAATTGAATAGCAACAGATTGCAAAGGAACACTTACTGAGGTCTAATAAGTATGTAGGGGAGAGATCTTCTCCTTCTGTAATTCCATCAGCTGTAAACCAGTGTAATTAGAGTCTTACTAACACATTCAAATTGAAGGGAATGTTGAGGCGTATAATTGACACTTAGGAAGAAACCTGCATTCTGTCAAGGTGTTTCCATTTACATACTTATGAAGTGTCTGTTTAAGCTGTTAAATAATTGAGATGAGTGGACAGTAGTAGGTCAAGTGGGTAAATAAGAGCTAAATTCTGAAACAAGTTAATAAACTAAGGAAAGCTACATTTAAAAATATAAAATGCTACTTCAATGTATCCATCAAATGAATCAATGCAAATAATAATTCAAAACTGCCCGTGAAATAGCTCCTGTCACTGAATTGATTCTGTCAAAGACAATGGATTCAATGATTTGATGTTCATAACCATCACTTCAGCAACTACTGCTAACATAGACCAAACATGTTGCTGGCCATTGTTTTGATGGTGGAGATGAGATGGTCACATGAGAAAGCCTACAGCTCCTTTCAGAATCAAGGCAGACACAGAAAAACAAGAGTCAACTCCTAGCCCTTGAGAGGACAGAGTCCTCTATGAAATTTAAAGTTGGACCAGTGGTGTCTCTGTACACCACTGGCACCTCTGAAATCAGAGTACAAGCTTCAGAGGCAGGGGCCATACTTTATCATCTTCACTTCAAAGACTGTTAGGTTCTATGTGCACAGCAAGAAAAAAATGTTAAGTTCTGAAAAACAGTAAAGAGTGTTTTGTAATGAAAACATGTTTTTAAAGAATTTATCTTTTGTGGTATTTCATTAATGAACAATTAGAATTTGAATAATCATCTCTGGCAGAAACCAACAGTAAGAAAAGAAGAAATTCTATATCTATCTATCTATCTATCTATCTATCTATCTATCTATCTATCTATCTATCTATCTATCTCTGTCTATCTATCTCTGTCTGTCTATCTATCTATCTATCTATCTATCTATCTATCTATCTATCTATCTATTTATCTATCTATCCATCTATCCGTATGCCTGCCCATCTAATGGATGAAGGCTAGGGAGATCTCTAACACAGACCAGTGTGCAGTCTCTATGCAGGGTTTCTGGGCCCTGTCTCTATCAGAGAAAGAATACATTAAGGAAGCAGAGTAAATAATGGAGAGGAAGTTTATTACAGAATAAAAGTACAGACCTGCTGGGTGAATGTGTTTCTTAAAGCATGATTGAGTGTGGGGGTGGCTGGCTTCATAAGCAAACTTTGACAGAAGAGTATCACCCGTGAGTTAAAGTGGGGTGGGTGAGCAATTCCAGGAATGGGTCAAGGCTTTCCCAGGATAAGGTTCATTTCTTTTTACCTGCCCTTTGAAATGTGCCATAGAGACAGAAGCATGATGGGAAATAATAAAAAACGATCATTGTAAGAAAGCAAAGGACAGCTAGCCACTGTCTTGGTCTGTCATGTTTTGTCAAAAAAAGTCCAGAAATTGCAGTTTGCTTATTTTTCTTATGCCTATCTAGTCTACACTGTGAGAGGAGAGAGAGAGACAGACAGACAGACAGAGAGAGAGAGAGAGAGAGAGAGAGAGAGAGAGAGAGAGAGAATGTGTGTGTGAATGTGTCTGTGTGTGTGTGTATGTCTGTGTGTGAGTGTGTGTATGTCTCTGTATGCATGTGTACGTCTGTAAGCATGTTTGTATGGGAGTGTGTCTGTGTGAATGTGTGTGTGTCTGGGCCTTAGTGTGCATGTGAGTGTGTCTCTGTGTAAATGTGTGTGTGTGTGCATGCATATTTTGAATGTAAGAACTTATCCTCGTTTCGCCATAAAAATCCCCAGGAAACACAGGATAATAAAAACTAAACTGCACATACATAATTGCTGCTAATGGCTTAGTCTGTGTTTATAACACAAATCCATAAGGCATTTGCCTTCTATTAAAAAGCACCTTTAAAGTAGTACTTTTGTTACAAAAGCCTTTAGGAAGAGAAGACGACAACCACTGCAGTGCATTCTTTTATGCTCACACCCAAAGGTAGGGCTAGATAACTTCTAGCTTTAACAGATGCTAATGAGTAAGCTCAGGCAGGACATGAACAAGTGTATGAATGTTTTTACTGTTGTGACATTTTTGTCTTTGCTTACTGTTTAGCTCCCTGATTGTGTAGATGAGGAGAGAGGGGAAGAGAAAATGACTTCCTTAATATTTCAGCATCATTTTGACTTTGCTTTCAAAGCCCTGGGCATGCTAAGCTTGTATTTATAAATCTAACCGTCTATCAGAGGCCAGCCTCTGCTTGCTCCCTCTTTGTCAGCAATACCGTTGTCTCCCTCATCTTTCATACTGGCTATCACAGGCCTACATCTGACACCCCCTTTCTCCTGTCACTGAGAAACGGATGTCCCTAAGCCTCATCCCTTCCTGCTGTGGCATCTCTAAAGCACCATCTCAGCTCCTGTCTCTAAATCTTCCCCAGATGCTTTTATCCCATGGGAAGACACATGGACTGATGTATCAACCAGAGGGATTTATCTAGAATCTGAGAGAATCTCTTGGCTATGAACCACTACAAAACCCCTCTAAGCTACCCTGTGGTGAGTTTAAGAATGCCAAATAATCAGCCCTGAAAACATACCTATATTATACAGGCTGAGCAGGTTATATTGAGGAGAGAGAGAGAGAGAGAGAGAGAGAGAGAGAGAGAGAGAGAGAGAGAGTGTGTGTGTGTGTGTGTGTGTGTGTGTACATATATATGTATATTATGTATGTGCATATATATGTGTGTGTGTATAATGTACATGTATTCATGTAATAATAATTAGGGAAAATGGAGGTCATAAATTTGAAGGAGAGTGAAGAAGTATATGAGAGGGTTTGAAGGAAAAAAGTGGAAAGGAGAAATGATGTAGTTATATAACTTCAAATATTTCTAATAGAAAAGTATAATAAGAAGGAAGGAGAGGAGGAGGAAGAGGATGGGGAGGAAGAAGAAGAGGAAGAGGAAGAGGAAGAGGAGGAGGAGGAGAACTAACTCACCATTGTCAGTGAACATTTAAGTTTCCTGACGCGTCATGTGACCTGGCAGTTCCTCTCACCCTTTGTATTGCTCTGCACTTCTCACCAGGGTCCCTGGGTTGGCTCACATCCACCTTTCTTGTTTCTTCCTCAACCAAGTAAGTTAATTTCTAAGCTTCTGATAACATCTCTGCCTGGAAAGAAACCAAACTGTTTTTTCCTTTGCTCACACATCAACGCAAAAGTTTTCTGCAGCCTCAAGAGGAATAAGGACTCCTCCTTCCAGAGCATCAGCGACTGGGCGGCAGAAGCAACCTGGGTGTCTTCTGGATGAAAGCTGTTTGAATGGAGGGAGGGTTTGGTTACCATAACTACCAACACTTCCAGCCTAAGCACAAGTCTGGAACTTCTGACTAATACTGATTACGGTTTCACAGCCCCAAGTTTGATGAATTTCTTGGAGTGGCCCATAGAACTCAAAAGAAACACCGGGCTTACATTTTTAAATTTTCTATGAAGGATATCAATAAAGCTGCCCTATGGTGAGGTAGCCCACTGTGGAGCGTATAGACAGGCACTATAGGCTTGTGTCCTCGGGGATCTCCAGCCTCCAGGGGTGGCTGTGTCTCGCCTGGCTTCCTGTTAAGAGCCATTCAATCTGCTGCCTAGAAGCTGGAAAATCCTGCCCTCCCTACATTTTTATGGATGTTTGATTGCCCATCAGATGTGACAAAAGTACGCCTAGAACAACGGGCAAACCTGCCTGCCTCGAGCATTCTTCTTAGCTTTTCTGTGCAGCATCCTCTCCCTCAGGGTATAGATGGGAAGGTTCTGGAATGACAGGGTCAGAGGATCTACCGTTACAAAAGGGCAGATTAGACAATGTCTCTAAGGCCAGTTCAAAGACAGACTGGGGGGAAGATTAGAATTGGGTTGACCACTCATTCAAAAGAAAAGTTATGCCCTCTGTGTCCTGTGGCCTGCCTAGGGCAATAAGTGGTACTCCAGGAACCCCTGCCCCACAATACATATGCTGCAACATACCTTTTAAAGTCACCTATGACTATTTAAAAGACATTGAAATTTATTAAGCACCTATTACATAGCCGATACTGTTACAACCATACTCTGTAGTCGTATCTTCCTTAGTCCCACGGCAGCTACACAAGGCAGATACTGCCATGACTCTGGTTCTGGATTGAAGAAATTAGATCTGGTTTAAACATCTTGCCCAAGGTCACATGGGAATGAAAGGTAGAAACCTAGTTTTGCTCTAGGAACTGGCATCAAAGACGCTCCATTTAGTCCTAGCGATCAGGAGTCACTTCATTAAATATAGGTTTATTTCTATAGAGTGCACATTTTACTAGATACCCATTCCATATTCAACTCCTCCCCTTCTTAAAACCACATTGTTTATTCATTCATTCATTCATTCATTCATTCATTCGTGTGTGTGTGTGTGTGTGTGTGTGTGTGTGTGTGTGTGTGTGTGTAGAATGTACAGTGTACATGTACACACAAGTACAGGAGCATATATGCCAAGGTGTGCACATGTATAGGTCAGAAAACAACTCTGAGAAGTTGGTTCTTTTCTGTCACCTTGTGGGCGTCAGAGATGGAACTCATATCACCATGCCTGTGCACAAGGACCTCTGCCCACGGAGCCATTTTAAAAGCACCAGCCTTTTAAAAATTATTTTAAGGGGTTGGGGATTTGGCTCAGTGGTAGAGCGCTTGCCTAGGAAGCGCAAGGTCCTGGGTTCGATCCCCAGCCCCGAAAAAAAGAAAAAAAATTATTTTAAAACATTATCCATATTTTATGGAGGAGATTGTTCTAACCACTAATGAGAAACTGCTCCCTTCACAGCTAGAATACTGAGGCCTTGTGAGTGAATGAAGCCAGTCAAGGTGTTCCCGTCCCTCAGTCAGGGGAATGACAGTGGGCATGTGATCTAAGTACCAGAGTCTTGGAATTCTCACTTGGAATATTGGGACATACTGCTGTTTCTGTTGATGTCTGAGAAAGGAAGCCCAGAACTTTCCAAAGCTACCAGTGTCCTTCCAACAACCATGAGAAGCATCAGGATGTACCTGCAGCGAAGAAGGCAAAAGGGAGACGTTAAAGCCAACTGCTAGAACCAATTAGATGCTTACTCAATTTCTGGACCACTGGCCTTTCTGTGCTCTAGGCCAATGAATTACTTTCATTACTTAAGCCCGTATGACTTGGGGGTACTGGTAGGTGGTGTGTGTGTGTGTGTGTGTGTGTGTGTGTGTGTGTGTGTGTGTGAGAGAGAGAGAGAGAGAGAGAGAGAGAGAGAGAGAGAGAGAGAGAGAGCACGTGCACGCGTATGTACATGGGTGCCTACACACACACACGCACACACACACACACACACACACACAAGTAAACATTCATGTGTGTCTGCATGCATGTAGAGGTCAAAGGGCATCTTGAATGACATTCTTCAGGAATTATTTGTTTTGTTTTCTAAGACAGGCTTTCTCCCAGGGACCCTTAGAGGAGGCTGGTTCCCAGCAGCACTCCAGCATCACCCTGGCCCTGCCTCCAAAGCACTGGGACTACAAGGAAACACCAGTGAAACTACCTTTCCATGTGGATTCTGGGGACCAAGACACGTCACCATGCTTGTGCTGCGAAGCTCATTACAGCTCTCTCCCCGGCTGTGACTTGGGCGATTTGGAACATCCATGATCCTAGGACTCTCCGAATTAACACCTGTTGTCCTGGTTTAATTATCAGAAGTGTCTCATACTTTCAAAGTGTATCCTACTTTGGAGAATAAATGATATAATTACCCTAATTTTTCTATAACTTAGAACACTTCATGATTAACCCAGTCAATTCTTCCTCAGCCTAACTTGATTTCATCTTGGGCTTTTAGCAAATACCCCACAACTTGAAATGAGGGAAACAGAAAAAATAAGACCTCCTAATAAATGCTATGAGGTAACAAATCAAATTTGTAGACACATCTTGCTTTTGCTCATCTAAGTAGAGTTCTTTTGGGGTCTGGACCAAATAAAAAGGCCATTCGGGGATGTCAGATTCTCTAGTAAGCATCTGCCTGCTGCAAGCCACATGGAAACACAGCCGATTACTGCTCAAAACATCAATGCCATGCATCTAGAAGCATCTCACCCACATTCATTTTGTCAGTAGGTGAAGATTACACTGTTTCTTGCTGCTTAATAAACAGCCAAATGTATCCCTTAGAATAGAAACAGCCACACATGGCTGAGCATCGTATTGATGCCCTCAGCACAGTACATCCAAGCACACCCTGGGATCCAGGCTGAAAAGGTGTTCTTGGCATCTCACTCAGAGCTGGAACTGTGTGCTGGGTTAACTACAGGTCCCGGCTAGCAAGGCTAATTTTAGCTGGGCAAAAGAAAAGAGAAAACATGGGGAAAAATGGCTCCGAGGGAGACTAATGACTGGGAACTGTGAATCTGTGTTTGGAAAGGCAGCGTGGTGTTGAGAACCTGAGCATGGGGAAGAGAAGCAGAATGATTAAGAGAAGGAACAAGGAGAAGATTAAAGTGCCCCTGGTAGGTGAATTCTTGCTGTCCTTGAGCTTTCCTTCCTTTCTAATAGGAACAATCTCAAAATGCCTTGTTTGTGTTCTCCTGTGGACTCCTCACCGCCTGATCACATGATTGCATTTTAACTTTAAAATCACCACAGTCACAACAGCTTGGAAAGGTTGCCGTACAACAGTGTGTCTGGTATGGGTGGAAGAAAGGGCTCTATTATTCTGAGTTGACCCCTTCATATGCAAACAATCGTGAACACTAAAGAAATGCTTAAAACTCCTCGTCTTAGGGTTTCCATTGCTGTGAAGAGATACCATGACCAAGGCAACTCTTATGAAGGAAAACGTTTAATTAGGGCTGGCTTATAGGTTTACTGTTTCAGTCCATTATCATTGAGGCAGAAACATGGTAGTGTCCAGACAGATGTAGGGATGGAAGAACTGATGGCCAATAGGGGAGGACTAGCTCTCACATGGCTAGAAGGGTCTCAAAGTACTTCCCCAAGAGTGACACACTTCTGTCCAACAAGGCCACACCTACTACCACAAGCCCACACTTCCTAATAGTGCCATTCCCTGTACCAAGCATATTCAAACCACCATACTGCACTACAAGTCCAAAAGCTCCCATGGGAAGCACATGCCCAGGGTTCTGGATGTCTGCATCTAAGGGATAAACACCCACTGAAGTGTATGGATAAGGAATAGGACTGACAATTAAAAAAATCACTCACCAAAATTAATCAGACCCCAAGTCTACACATCTTAATGAACTTCTATACATTTAAAATCGATATTCAGAACAGAAGCTGTAAAACTGCACATTAAATTTTTATGCTTTCAGTATCAAAGATACTTTGTGAACTTACCCACCACCAAAAACAAGAAAGCCTATGACAGAATTAGAGCTAGAAAAACAATGAGCTTTATTTATTTCTAGTTTATTACTTATTATTACCTAGCTTTAGGTTTTTTGATTTGCAAGTTTTTAATAATAAAGTTTATTAAAAAGTAAAAGAATAGGACCGAGGTCTTGGAAAGCCATATAAGGTATAAGCTCTACAGAAGCTGTCCTTACCCACAGCTCCGAGGGGTGACTTCTCTACGAAAAACACCCCAAAACTTGTCAAGCTGAGAAACAACCATTACCCACAGGTCAGCATTTGGTTTCCTTTCTGTGGGTCAGTAGTTGACTGTGGAGTTGAATGGGGTCTCTTGGTAATTCTGATGGTGACTGGGCTGAAGGGAACAAAGGACCAGGCCTGGCAGACTCATTCATTTCCCCTTACAAAGTGTTTAGCAGAAGTAGCTAGCAGGAGGAAGGTTTATTCGGGCTCTCAGTTTCATGATAGAAAGGCATGGTGGTGTTTAGGACAGTGAGAGACTCCTTTCTGTGATGGCGGGAGTGTCATTTGGCTTGCTTACCTCTCAGTGGATCAGGAAACAGAGCTTGAGCCAACAGAGGAAACAGAGAGGAACTGCCCGCAAGCACGAAAGCCCTGCCAGGTAGATACACTGCCTGCCAGGTAAGTCCCATGCTCAAAGGGCTTCACAAGCTTCAAAACAGCAGCATTTACCTGGAGACGACATTTTAAACCAGAGTAGTAGAGATGGCTGGAAGGCCTATCTCAGCAAGGGCCTCTTCTCTTCCCTTCTCTGCACTTCTAAATGAGAAGTTGTAGTTAGGCTTCTCATACAGTAGCCCAGCCCGTCTTTGTGAAGGCCAGACACAAATGTGACGAAGATCACTTCCACACTGAGTGTTTCACACTCACTAGCCAACACATATTCACAGCGAGCTTGCCAAAAAAGCATACCACCATCTCCAATCTGCCACATCCATATCCCCTCACAGTAGAGAAGGGAGTAAGTACGCATGCATCAAAGATCAGATCTCAGACATCTTAAGGGCTGTTCACCCACCATGTCTTGGGAAACCCCCTTCTGAGGCTGGACATGACATCATTTCCTTCTTCACCTCTCGCCAGTGTTGCCCCAAGCATGTCTGGTGCAATGCTGTAGAACTTGCTCCGGGGAAGGCAATGCTCGATGATGTAATGACGTAAGCGGAGAGCCATTGGGTTGCAGACTCAGGCTCACGCTTAGCACGTGAGGAGGAAAAGCAACATCAGTAACTGCAGAAGCCCAAGCTGAGTTTCCTCAGGAAATCCTGCCTTTCATCCCAACCTTTCTGGCCCAGCCCTCCTCCTTCTCCTTCTCCGACTTAAAAGAAAGTCACAGGATAGATCTTCTAGCTGCCAGAGCTGGACAGCTTTCCTGATGAAACATCTGGTTTTCAGTTCATGCAGAATTCAGAGGCCCACATCCTAAAATCAGAGCCCTCTCTCATTAGTTCGACATGTCAGGTGACTTTACAACATCTTTATAAAATACAGAGCACAAGACTGAAAGGTGAAAGAGATACAAGACCAATTACTTGTGAGCTATTGAGTGGGGCAGTCAACTAAATATAAGCCACTGAGATTGGGTATTAAAATTTCTCTGTGAGCCACTGAGATGGCCTGGCAGGTAAAAGCACTTGCTACTAAATCTGAGAACTTTGATTGTGTCTTTGGAAACCATACAATAGATAGAGGGAGAGAACTATCTTTCTGACTTTGCATATATGCTATGCCATGCACTCTTACACACACACACACACACACACACACACGCACGCACGCACGCACGCACGCACGCACGCACAGGCACACATACAAGAGAGAGAGAGAGAGAGAGAGAGAGAGAGAGAGAGAGAGAGAGAGAGAGAGAGAGGATAATTAACAATAACAACAACAAAGTGCACTAAAACTCTCTTTAAAAATTTGTCCTTGCTCATTGACTAGGATGTGTGGTAAGTGTGTTCTTTAGTTAGGCCTTTTATTTACTGAAGTGCAGAAACAGTTAAAATATCACCTTCTGCAGATGCATGACTTAGCAAAGGAAAGGGAGCACAATGGAATTGCCCTGTAAGATGATCTCCTTTCTTCTGCTCCTTACCGGAGTCCCAGGATGGAGTGGGAGCCCAGAATCCTCCAGTTAGGAGGCTTTTGTAGCAGTCCCACGGGCATCACCAAAACAGTCCTGCTTCTTACCATAAATGGCTGAGAAACCTTAGAGTTCCTTTCTCCCCTGGGCTCGAAGTTTTTAAATTGTAAGCATGAAACTTGAAAGGAATGGAAATTTGTAGCCATCTCTTGCTAGTGCGCTCTTTTGGCTTATTGCTCAGAAATAGGAATGCTGTATTTCACTGTGATTGGTCCTGTCATGAAAGGAGACTCACTGAAGGAAAAGAAACTATTTGAAAGTGAAGCTTGTTTTCAGTTTCAGCTTAGATTGGGGCAGAACTCATTGCTCCTTAAGGAAGAAAAACGTTAATGCGTGTGAATTCCAGTGTACTTGGTGATGCTGCAGGTGTTTCCTTAAATTCTGTTTTCCCTTCCTGAGGTGGGACAAGATACCTGACAGGTACATGAGTACTTGAACACGGTACTGCGGAGGGAGTGGCCAAGTCTCTAGGATGCCTAAGTTTCTTTGAATGGAATAATTGTGGGAAGATGTCAGAGACTCCAGTAGGGTCTTGAAGAATGGCACTAGGGCGGGATATAGAAGAGGAGAGCAGAGAGCAGGAGCCTGGGCTGCTCAGGTTAATTTTAACAACTCTGTGAATGGAATTAGTCTGAAGGCAATGTGGATAGGCTCAGCGTTTGGCAAAGATCGGCACGGTGGTGCTTGTAGGCACGTCTCTTCTGTACTTGACTTTATCTGAAAGGTCACAAGGCAAATTGGTAACAATTTGCTTTCTTTTCTTTTCTTGCCCTTGTAGGTTGAACATTCCACATCTGGGTATTTATGGTTAAGAAATGGAGTGACTTCACAGTACTTTTGTTCCTAATGAACACACACTATAAAGAACATCAGTGATTGACTGCATAGATCAACTGTAGCATAACTATTCAACAGAACGCTGCTCGATAATAAAATGAAGTGAATTTCTGAATCATGACTTCAGTGTGCCTCACCAGATTGATGCTAAGTGAAAGAAGCCAGATACTTCTTCCTCCCAATGAAGAGCAGATACTGAATGGCTCCCTTTATGCCAACTCCAGCACATGAAAGATATCCTACAGCAAAAAAGAGATCAGTTCTCCTTGGAACAGGAAAGTTGAGAAGGACAGCAAAAAGGGAACCTTTGCTGAGAAGTACGTTCCTCGATTCTGGTGACAGCTTTTCAGGTTTAAGCATCTGTCAGATGTAAGAAATTTTACTCTTCAAATGTGTGAAACTCATCATGTGCTTGTTTTGCCTCAATAAAGCTGTTAATTTTAATATCTGACTGGCAGGTGAGCAGAGATGTCTGAAGCTCAGGAAAGAAACTTTTATCTAAGACAGAAAGAGCAGTATTTTAGATATCCTTAAAATCCTGGATATGAAGGAATCAGAGAAAGGACTGAAAAAGCTTGAAGGGGCTCAAGACCCCATATGAACAACAATGCCAACCAACCAGAGCTTCCAGGGACTAAGCCACTACCCAAAGACTATACATGGACTGACCCTGGGCTCCAACCTCATAGGTAGCAATGAATATCCTAGTAAGAGCACCAGTAGAAGGGGAAGCCCTTGGTCCTGCCAAGACTGACCCCCCAGTGAACGTGATTGTTGGGGGAGGGTGGTAATGGGGGAGGATTTGGAGGGGAACACCCATATAGAAGGGGAGGGGAAGGGTGAGGGGGATGTTGGCCTGGAAACAGGGAAAGGGAATAACAATTGACAATTGAAATGTAAATAAGAAATACCCAAGTTAATAAAGATGGAAGAAAAAAAATCCTGGATATGAATGAACATAAATGAGGGGAAAAGAGATTTCCATGGAAAGACAGATACTGTGGGAGGCAAAGACAGAACTCAGGAAGATGGAAGGCAAAACACTGCAAAGTAACAAGGTCTGTATGTTTTGAATCAGACCATCCTTATGTTTTGTCATGCTTTGGAGTGCAGACAACCCATGGCATAGGCTTGAGGTAAGTTCTCCAAGTCAGGAGTCTAGACTTCCTCTGTGGACTGTCTGCCTCTATGCTACACAGGCCAGTCTCTTGGGGCAGGACATTAGTTCTAGTCTGGGATGAAACACACACCACTGAAAGGAGAACTCAAGAAGGAAATGTTTCTCATTCTGGGAAGTCAGAGATTTACGCATTCCATCCCATTCACTCCTTTCACAAGGCTCTGTTGCCTTGGACTCAGTAGGAGGAGCTCTTTGAATGCACTCTGACTACTGTGCCCTGACAGGTACAATCCTCCCACAGCAGCTCCTGTCGGGCACGCTGAGTTACCTTTGCTCCAAGCATGGTTCAAGTAAGGGTCCGGTGATCTGGCATTCCCAACCTGTACAAGCCGGTTTTCACATTCTCTTTACTAAACAGAGTAATTAACTTGGCAATAAATGGACACAGAAATAAGGCTAACATTTGTCAGATTTCATGCCATAATTTTCTTCACTTTAGGTACAAAAAAAATCACTCAATAATTTAAAGTAATTGCTCTCAAGTTTTTAATAGTCCAATAGTGATATACCAGAAATGGGGAAAATGAAAGAAAAATATCAATAAATGCAGTGGTTTAAATGAGAATGGCCTCCTCCATAGGTTTCTATGTTTGCTTACTTGGTCTCTCTTGGAATTGTTTGGGAAGGATTCAGAGGTGTGTACTTATTGGAGGAAATGCATCACTGGGTGTAGGCTTAGAGGTTTTAGAGAAGTTAGAGAAAGGATTGGAGGAGCTGAAGGGGTTTGCAACCCCATAGGAACAACAATATCAACCAACCAGAGCTCCCAGGGATTAAACCACTACCCAAAGGGTACACATGAACAGACCCATGGCTCTAGCTGCATATGTAGCAGAAGATGGCCTTGTTGGGTACCAATGGGAGGAGAAGCCTGTGGTCCTGACAAGGCTGGACCACCCAGTGTAGGGGAATGCCAGGGCAGGGAAGTGGGAAGAGGGGGAAATTGGGGAGGGGGACTACCTTCATAGAATAAAGGGGAGGGGGATGGGATAGGGGGCTTATGAACAGGAAACCAGGAAAGGGAATACAATTTGAAATATAAATAAAAAATATCCAATAAAAAAGTGATGCCATTGGAGTAAGCTCTCTTTACTTCATGGTTGCATCTCAGAGGTAAGAACTCAGCTACTGCTCCAGAGCTAAGCCTGCCTGCCTTCTGCCATGCTCCTACCATGGTGGTCATGGACTATGACTCCCTGAAAGCATGAGCCCCAAGTAAGCTCTTTCTTATATAAGTTGCCATCATCATAGTGTTTTATCATAGCAGTCAGGAAGGAACTAAGACAGCAAGATACTTCACAGAGTGACAAGCCTAAACAGCCACACAAGAACATTGGACTAGTATGAGAAGTTACTTCAGCCATGTGTCAGGGGTTGACCTTACTGTGAACAAAAAACTTGAGTGTAGGCTTGAATAGAGAGAAAGATCATCATGCTGTTCCCTATGGGAAGAGAACTACAGATACTCAGCCAGAAGAGTCAGTGAGGATGTATATAGATGAGGCGAGCCCATGAGAAGAGTGGAGAGAGCAGGAGAATGGGGAGAGGCAGAGATGGAGGCAAAGATCCACAGCCACGATATCCTGCCTAGATGTTCTCTCTACAGGTCTCTACAGGTCAATTGATGGAGGCAAAGATCCACAGCCACGATATCCTGCCTAGATGCTCTCTACAGGTCAACTGATGGAGGCAAAGATCCACAGCCACGATATCCTGCCTAGATGCTCTCTACAGGTCAACTGATGGAGGCAAAGATCCACAGCCACGATATCCTGCCTAGATGCTCTCTACAGGTCAACTGATGGAGGCAAAGATCCACAGCCACGATATCCTGCCTAGATGCTCTCTACAGGTCAATTGATGGAGGCAAAGATCCACAGTCACGATATCCTGCCTAGATGCTCTCTACAGGTCAATCGGTGGTTTGGATGGGGAGGTTTGTACTCCAGAAAGTGATTTTAAACATCTGACCTCTGTGTGGGCATAAAGCTCATAAGTGGGAAACCAATCCGGGAACTGGAAACCTAGAATAATGGATCAGGTTGAATGGGGTAGACAGGGCAAGAGAGTGCTTCCCTGTGGTGCCTTCTCACAGATGATTGCCTGAGATCATGAGGAAAAGTGAGACTCTGGTAACTCCAAGGTGGGTTCCTGCCTTTACAACCACAGGTTTGGAATGCTTTGCCCTTGGCTGGGGGAATTTCATAGGAGAGGAGCAGACTGAGGCATGGGATGCCAAGTTGTTTTTGTTGAGCTTTTGATAAGCTAAGTCACTCTTTGAACATGGGACTTGAAGTACTTCTAGCTGCTTTCTGTTTGTTTTTGTTGTTGTTGTTTTGATTTGATTTGATTTGATTTTTTTGCATTTGGGATCAAGGGAACAATCAGAAATAGAGGTTTGCTGCCTCGATTGATAATTAGGCAATGGAGGCTCCGTAGTCCACAACCGAAATGCCAGGAATGGGAACAGGAGGCAAAGTGGAGTAGCTGGTCAGTGTCACTGGGCAGGCAGACCTCTGGGAGATGGGTAGGAGGGAGAGAGAGAGATAATGAGTCTGCGTGTAAGGAAAAGAAGCAAGAACTTCGTTATCAAAATATCTGAAAAGACAAGGTGTTCTCTCCCTCTCTTTCCTATCCTCCCTCTTTGTCCTCCCTTCCTTGGTCCCTCCTCCCTCCCTTGCCTCCCAACCCCCATCTCTGTATCTCTGTATCTGTGTGTCTGTTGAGGAGACAGAAACAATATTTGTCCTTGACTTCCAAAACATGTCTATCGACCATTAGTATTAATATGAATGTCTTAGCAGCCATGGATGTATGGAGGAGCCATGGGGACTGCTTAATGCTGGCCTCTTATTGGGGAGATGGGATATGAGTTCAGAGCCTGCATTTTTCCCAGTTGGGGAAGTAGGGAGGAAGTTAGCAATCATTTAAAAACTTCCTCAAGGATGGAGAGTGAGTTCAGCAGGTAAAAGTTCTTAGTGCTTTTGCAGAGAGGACCTAAGTTCCCAGCACCCTATGCCAGCTCACAGCCATCAGTAACTCCAATCCCAGGGCATTTGAAGCTCTCTTCTGACCTCTGAGGGCAACAGGCAGGTATGTGGTACACAAAATTGCATTCTGGACCTGGCTGGCTGGGGAGGCTTCTCGGGTAGATAGACCCATTTTTAATGGAAAGCCTAGTGTGATAAAGCTTCGTGTCGCTGTGTTGTGTTTTGTGGTTTATTTCAAAGAAACTGCTTAGTTTCTCCAGCTGTTGTAAGCGTTGTCTCTAACTACTTTCTTGGCTTTCCAAGCTCCAGCCCATAATTCAGATGAAACCATACAAACGATCCTAACTGCAGTCTGCAACTCATAAACTAAAAGTAAGCAAACACAATTATGCTAATGTCATGCGCTGCAGGTGGCGACACCCAAACTTTGTGGTACATTTAAATCAGAACTGTGTAGTGTAGCTTTATTCCCTACGCCTACGCTTTTCTTGCTACTCTTCCCTGCCCTTCTATGTGCATGTTAGACACTATGGCTTTCTTAATTTTTAATAAGTGAGATACCGATTTGCTTTGCAAAAGGCTCCAATGGGTAAATTTTAATTGCTTAAAGACCTAGGTCACAAAAAAAGCCATCAAATCCCATAATTCCACTAGGAATTTTTCTTCTATTTTCAGGAGACATTTAAAAAGCCTTCTCTGGGATGAGGAGACTTATTTCAATGGTAAAAAGCACTGGTTGCTTTTGCAGAAAGGACACAGGTTTAATTCCTAGCACCCAACATGGCTGCTCACAACCGTGTATAACTCCAGTCCCAGAGAATCTGATGCCCTCTTCTGACTCAGAAGGAATCAAACAGGTTCATGATGCACAGAAATACATTCAGGCAAAACACTCATTTAAATAAGATAATAAAATAAATGAATCTAAAAAAAATGTTTTTAAAGGCATTCTCACTTCCACAGCATCCTTCAGCCTCATTCAAAACATTTGCTCACTCCCGGAAGTCCAATGAAACCCTGATCCTCGCAGGTTTGGGGGTGCCCAGCTCTGCCCAGGAGCACTTGTTGGAAAGTCAGAGCAGAATCAGTTTTCTTGGGGGTGTCACATAGGCGTCAGTTGGTTCATGCTGAAGAGAAAATGAGGTATTGAAAGTGAAGCGTTGATTAGTGCCCGTGGCAATCTTGCTTTAACAGCACTCTCTAGGGCAGCGATTCTCAACCTTCCGAAAGCTAGGACCCTTTAATACAGTTAGTTCCTCATGCTGTGGTGACCCCCAGCCATAACATTATCTTCATTGCTACCTCATAATTTTTGCTAGTGTCATGAATCATAATGTCTGTGGGTTTTGATGGCCTTTCGTGACCCCTGTGAAATGGTTATTTGACCTCCCACAGGGGTCTGAAGACCACTGTTGAGAGCCATTGCTCTGTGGGGTATCTCTGTCCTTACACTTCACTCTGAGATGCCTTGCTCATGGATGGCATAAAAGGGAGACTTGGCAGAGTCTGAGGACGTGGTGCATTCTGTGCAGATCTAGTCTTGGTGGATTGAACACTAGCTCTTGATACTCAGATTTAAAAACACCATAGTTATTAAAGGTGCAGGCCATCTGGCCAAGCAGAAAAGCAGATTTGTAGCTACAGCCTTGGTCCTGGACCTCTGCCTTCAGGTTTTGAGGCCTGGATTACATATTCATGTTTCAGACTATGGTGAAAATTAAGACCAAGTGCCGCTAGCAAATCCTACATAGCTCATAGTCAAGTGCATTTAGGGGGACCTACGCTCGTGTCCCAGCATCATTCCAAGTGGCCCTCAAGCTGTTCCCAACCACATGCTCGGCAGACATCCTGAGCAGATTAACGGCAACATTTGGTGGTGGGTACAGGCAATTACTGTTTCCCTAATATGATTATTGTTTTCCCCTAGTTTGGCTTACCTGCTGTGATTGTGGTTATCCTGTCAATAGGAATTATTTCACACTGGGTAAGAAATTCAGTCGGGGTGGCATATGGTGCTATGCAAACCACACAATGAGGCAGCTCACCTCAGGTGGAGTCTAGCAGGTTAACACTGGCTGGTGCCACTGATCCAGGAACCCCAATTAAGCAAATTACCCAACAATTATTATTTGCAGGTAAACTAATTGTTTTCTGTTTTCTATAAATATCCATATACATGTTCACTTCAGTAGTTTAGTAAAAGTAACAGCTGCCCATGGAAAAACTACAAATGACAGAGAGTTTGGGGAAGGAAGCAGACGAAGGATATGAGGGCCCTCACCTAGAGACATCCCATATACATTTACTTATGGCTCTGGGGTTATCCACTGAGCCATGATCTACCAGAGGCCACACTCCTAAAAGAAAAATGATTTTCTCTCCTGCAGAGGACAACTGCCAGCAGCTCCTCAGCCAGGCACAGAGACTAGTGAGGTCCTCCCTACCTAGAACTGGCATATTCACTGACTTAATTGTGTGCAGGCCTAGCACAGGCAGCCACAGCTGCTGTGAGGTAATGGTCCTCTCAGATCCTGAAGACACTGTTTTGCTCAGGTCCCTCCCCAAGGTCTAGAGCTTAACAATCTCTCTTTCCACATCGATGACAGTCTCTGAACCTTGATTTTTATTCACTTGTAAAGAAAAACGGGATTATAAAATTTGCAGGCAAGTGGAATTAAAATGGTAAATATTATACTGAGGGAGTACTCAGCAAAGACAAGGGTTCCATGTTCTCACTCCTGTGTGGATCCCTGTATTGAAACTTTGGATTAGAGTGTTTAACTGGAAGCAACTGTAGAATGAAGGTAGCAAGAAAGGGACCATTGGTGGGAAGGGGAAAATAGATCTTAAGGAGAGGGGTGTGGTGGTTTGACAGTGCTTGGCCCAGGGAGTAGCACTATTAGGAGGTGTGGCCGTGTTGAAGGAAGTATGTCACTGTGGGGATAGGCTTTGAGAGAGCGTCCTCCTAACTACCTAGAAGCCAGTCTTCTCCCATTTGTCTTCAGATCAAGATGTAGAACTCTCAGCTCCTCCTGCACCACGTTTTCATGCTCCCACCTTGATGATAACGAACTGAACTTCTGAACCTGTAAGCCAGCCCCAACTAAATGTTGTCCTTAAAAGATTTGCCTTGGCCATGATGTCTGTTCACAGTAGTAAAACACTAACTAACACAAAGGGATATGAGAAATGGAGAATAATAGAGAAGGAGGTTTAAATAGGGGGAGTAGTGCAGAGGAGGGGGTGGGGGAGAAAGATGGGAACAAAAAAACCTGTTTGCAAATTTCATACATATGTATCACATATATAACACATATATACACAAGCACATACACACACATACACACACACATACACACACACACATACACACACACACACACACACACACATATGTGTATAATAAAATAGTTTATCTGGGACATGGAGAGATGGCTCAACAGTTACAGCACTGGCTGCTCTTCCAGAGAACCTGGATTCAATTCCAAGTACTCACAATTATAATTCCAGTTTCAGAGCACATGAAATCCTCTTTTGGTCTCTGTGGACACCAGATATTCATATAGTACAACGACTTAAATGTAGACAAAACACCTGTACATATTAAGAAAACATTCTTTTAAATAGAGTTTAATTGGACTTATACTACACAGGGCATAATGCTCCTCCCAGAAGCCAGACACAAGACCAGCGTGACATATCTTCTCTCCAGTTTTGTTCAGAGATTGTTCCCGAAATATACAAGCTTTTGCCATTGTTCTTGTTTTTCCGCAATAACTTGATGGTAAGATTTAATTGCTGAAGATAACATTTACTTTGGCCACAGGACTTAGAGAAATCAAACCAATTCCACCTTACAAGCTTCCTTCATGCTGGCTAGCTTTCATAGTGCTGGACAGGGCTTCTATAGGGACAGGAGGTCATCATTAGTTTTATCATGCTGTAGGATAATCAATTGCCTTCTGCTTAGACTGTATGAGAAAACATTCCTGCTTCTACAAATCTAGTCAAGAACCCATGGTTTGGGAACTCAGGTTTCAGGGGTGAACCTATTAATACTATTTGTCCAATATCAAACTGTCTTCGAAATTTGTATCTTTCTACCCATAGACTAGTGCAGCTCTCAGACCTGATCTGGGATGCTTCTTTGTGCAGGATATGATGGCTGCTGCAGAGTTACAACACTGTTCAAGTGAGGAAAATAAGTGTCTATGAAGTGTTCAGCCACAAATAGGACATCCACACCAGATATGTCTCCAGAGCATTTAAAAATAAAATCCCCCAGTTGCCAGGAATAGTGGCACACTCCAATAATTCTAGTATTTTCATATAGAAGAAAGAAAAGGGGGGTGTGAGTTCAAGGCCAGGCTGGACTACAGAGAGAGAGCTCCTGTCTAGGGGCACATACCGGTAATCCTGTCATTTTCCAGAAGTGAAAATAAGAGATCCACTAGTTCTGGATAAGCCTGGCTACAAAGAAATTTTTAGGGCAGCCTGGACCACATAGCTATATAGCAAGGCCTGTTTAAAGAGCAAAAACAAAAACAAAACCAGAAGAAGGAAGAAAACAATTAAAAGAGGTGAAGAGAAAGAAAAAGAAAATGAAAAATAAAGAAGGAGGAAAGGGGGTAGAAGGAAGGAGGAGGGGAGGAAGAGAAAGAGAAAAAAAGGAAGAAGGAAGGGACAAAAGAGGGATGAAGGAAGGAGGGAGGGAGGAAGAAGAAGGGAAGAGGGAAGGAGGAGAAAGGAAAGACAGCAACCGCCTACCTTGGCCTTTGACCATACTTCTTGATCTTTGCGGTAAAGTACAGGCACGCTGCATCCTGTATCTTTTATTAGTTCTGAATCGTCCTGTCCATTTGTACCATTTGTGAGGTCGGCAGAATGAAAAGGCACGTTCTCCATGCCTAACATGTTAATGCTATAAATGCTAATTGTTGAGTGAAATTATATTTTTCCTCCTACTCTAGCAAATATGTCATAAAGCAAAACTGGAAAGTAACTGTTTAACTATGTTTGCTAGCGCTTTTTTCCCTGTTTTATTTTTGGAGCAGGGGTAATTGTTTTCTTTTTTTTTTTTTTTTTGTAGTATTCAGGCTCAAGATGACGGTTGTAACATGGCTAGTAGTGGTAAACTATCTTGGACAAGTGAAGGAAATGACTTTTATTGCTACTGATGTGCTTCAGTATATACATTAGGTACTGAAATAAAGTTATGCCTAACTTAGTGAGTATAATAGTTATACTTCAGCAAAATCACATATTGTGTTTGTACAGTTGTGTCCTTGTGTGTGTCTCACTGTTGGTAAAGTGACAATGAGTCAGAAGCGTGGCACACTGGTGGCTTTTCTTGTTCTTTCCATCACAAATACATTGGTAATTTCAATGTTTAGTTTCATTTTTTTAAGATAAGTTTTTTTTATTTTGTATTTTGTTCTGAAAACTAATGAAGGCCAAACTAGTTGGGTCCCACATGCTATTCTAGACACTTGTCAGCTCCCTTCCAGGTAGATTGGGATGATAACATTGGGAATTTAGTCATCCTAAAACCCAGCTAGGGACTAGACAGAAGCTCAGGGGTTAAAAGTGCCTGCTAGCCTTGCACAGGACCTAAGTTCAGTTCCCATCACCCATATGACAACTCATAACTGTCTGTAACTATAATTTCAGTGGCTCTGATGCCCTCTTTTGGCCTCCATGGCCACCAGGAATAAATGCGGTACTCAGACATAAACATACATGCAGGCAAATGACCCATATACATAAAAATAAATAAATTTTATTTAAAAAAAAAATTACCGGCTACCACTGGCCGACGGGATCCTTGGCTGAATATCAGAATAGGTGGTTGGGTGATTTGACTCACAACTATCTTAAACTCCAACTCCATGGGATTGAGCTCTTTTGGAGTCTATGCGTACCTTCATACATGTGGCATATGCTCATACAAATACATTTAAAATAAAAAAAAAGAATGGGTAGACAGCATCATTAAAATTTGTTGGTAACATAATGCATGTCTGTAAAAAATTACACCAGTGCATGAGACCTCCTGTCTATAGAAGCAGGCTCTAAGCACAGCCTAAGAATATTCCAGTTTGGAGTCAACAACATTCATTGTTCCCCCACAGCAGAGAGCCAGTTTCCCCACTGCTAGTCAGATGAGGTGTGCATACAACCTGGACCCTCTGCTCCACAAGGCTCCTGGGAGGTGATGCTCCCTGGCTGGGCGATAGTGTGCTTCCTTTCAGAGGGTCCAGACACTGAGAAGGACCAGACTATGTTGTCATGTTTACTGGAAACATGTTACATGTTTGTTTGACGTGTTTCCAATTGCCTATTGTAATACAAGATCTCGGCAGATGCAGGAAGAACTCTGAAGAGCTGTCCTTTTGTAAAAGGAACTCTAAACACCTCTAGGGCAATCACAGCTTCTTATCATAGCAAAGATTTTTTTCCAACGGTAAGAAGAGTGGAGATCCAACACCTGGCCCAGTTAGAGATGACCACAGGTGGCTGGCTGGGGGACTTATCTTCCTCACAAGACAACCCTAGAGGCTGTCCACCTCTCATAGCATATGTCCTACTCCCAGCAGCCCCAACAATGTCCCTTTGTTTATCTCTCTTTAATGACCAGCTACTGTCCCCTTTTTCTGTGACTCCCATACTTAGACATGTTGACAACTGTTAAGTCTTTGTCCTGTTTATCTATAAATTGTCAGCTCAATTCAAAGACTAAATTTAGTAAAATTTCAGAAGGCAAAGGGTAATTCTAAGACTTTCCTGAACCATTGCCCACCAGATGATTCCTTTTGCTTCATATCTGGCCTCTGCACGGCCACCTCAGGCAGACTGTAAGGTTTTCTGTCCCGGCATCTTCCGCTGCCTCTTGGCACCCAGCCTCATGCCCCTCGCGTGGTCTTTCCTTGCTTTACCTTGTTTTCTTCTGCTAGCTACCATTCTTCTCTCCCCATTTTTTGGGGTGTTACCCAAGAGATCACACCAGTCTTGCTTAGGGGCATTGGATTTAAATGGCACTTACTTCAAACACATCTTTAGCACCTCAAAAGAACACACTGTAAAAGTGAATTTTATGCCGGAGACCCTATCTGGTAGGACCCACCAGATTCCAAAGCCAACAGGCCTTTGGGAGCTCTGGCTTCCTTCCTTCTGTTACCTCTTTATTCACAGCCTGGTTTCCCAATCAAAGCTCACACCCATTTCCCCTTCAGACTCCGCCCCAGCTTACTGCCCTTCCTCTACTGTACCCCACCCTGGAACACCTTTTGTGCTCACCTCTGCTTCCTGTAAGTGAGCTTTCCTGTCCCATCTTCTCTGACTTCCCCAGGTTTTCTCTAAGATTGAGGAAGGCAGTCTCCACATTTTCTCAGTCTCATGTCCCTTCTACACCTTCATCCTTCTCATTCCAGTGAGACTTCATGTGCACTGTGCCTTCTTGGGTGGGAGGTGTGGCCACTAGCTTTGATGCAATAGAGAAATATTTGATTCTCAGCCCAAGCTTTGGTACTGTGCCATCCAATTGTTTGCTTATTTAAAAGAAGATACACTTTGGGCTAGGAAGATGGGTCAGTTGGTAAGGCTCTTTGTTACAAGACCATGATGAGAACCTGAATGTGGATACCCAACACTAAAGTCAGAACCCTGGCACAGTCACAAACTGGTAAACAAGAGGCTGGGGATGTGGAGGCAGGAGCATTCCTAAAGCTTGCTGGCCGGGCAACCTAGAAAAGTCAGTGAGCCCTCGAAAATCTGTCTCAAGAAACAAAGTAGATAGAAATAGGAAAAGCCACTGGCCTCTGGCTTTCAGACACAAGAACACAAGAACCTGCATACATGTGCTCTAATAAATAAGAGTGACACTAAGCTGGACCTATTAGCTCGGGACTGTACTCCCATCTAAATGTGAGGTTGAAGTGTAGGTGCACACGTTTTGAGGCCTACATAGGCTACGGTGAGCTCAGGGACAGCCTGGGAACTTTAGCTAAACTTCGTGCAAAAGCAAAAAGCATGAAAAGGTCTGGGGATACAACTATGTGGTAAAAACTTGCATGAGGTTCAATCCCCAGTGTGATAAGAGGAAAGAGAGGAGAGGGGGAGACAGAGAGAGAGAGAGAGAGAGAGAGAGAGAGAGAGAGAGAGAGAGAGAGAGAGGAGTAACACTAAGTTTTTGCCATTAATTAACTCTGTGTGCTTGGTCAAGCCACTTCTCCGAACCTCTATTTTCTCACATGGGAGTGTACTAAGTCCATTCCCAGCAACAGACTGCTATGTGAGCTATGCTGAAGACTGACAAGAATTAATATTTCCTTTGTGGTATGATAAGAAGAGTGGGTTGTTTTTGAAAGCACTGTTGACATATGTTTGTGCAAATAAGTGAACATTCCCATCTCTGCTGACTCACATGGCCGAGAGCAGGAGTTTGCACGCCGCCCTGAGAGACCGGTAAACGGCGTGCTTCCCAGCCCTTCAAGGTGGGAACACCACGCCCACTTCTGCTCCAGGAGCACTCAACACAGCTGGGTACTCCCTCTACAGCCTTAGACAGTTAGAGAAGAATTCTCTGGACAGCCTGGGGCTCAGGGATGGTTATTATGGCCCTGGGGACAGCATCAAACCTGTCTTCCTCTTCGCCTTTGTTCGTCCCAGCAGCTGAAACCTAGGAGAGACCCTAAAGGAGATAAGTGGAGAGGGACATAAAAAAGGCACAATGTGGTTGGTTCCCCAGGCCTTCCGTCCTATTCAGCTCTAGGGAGTCCTAGGAAATACCAATTTCTAAGTCAGTGATCTTAGACATTGCCTCATCTCTCTTCCTAGCCTTTCCCTCCACTGTATCCACACTCTGTTCCTGAACCCTGTGGCTCAGATCCCTGGCCTAGCAATGATCCTAATCACACCTGGAGCTGTAGACAGTCTGACAATGTCTCACAACTGCCCCTTTCCCAGAAAACTGCCTCTGAGGACAAGAACCATCTTGCTTTAAAGGGGGAAAAAAACCGTCCTCTCTAGAAATGTGCAGCCAGCAGATGTGAGAGATAATAGCCAAGTTCCTTGCCTAGAAGGCAGAGCTGTTCTGTGTGGCCTGTGTTCTAGAATCTTCCTTCCATGGATCCAAACACAGCCCAGCCACATCCTTCCCTGAGTCAGTCTTTGACTAAGAAACACAGCCTGTTCATCTCTTCTCTGACGCCTTCCATATTGCCTTTGTAGAAAGCCACTTTTCCTACAGCGCAGGCCATGCAGCTGCTCAGCCACATTTGGGAGGAGTATCATGAATTTCCTGGATGCTGGTGCCAGATACCTGAAAAGAAGCACGGTAAGGGAGGAGGATTTATTACGGTTTATAACCCCAGGGGAAGACGTGACCTCAGAAGTGTAAGGCAGCTGTCACATTGTATCCATGGTCGGGAAGCAGAGAGCAGACAGGACGTGGGACTAGGCTGTAAAACCTCAAGCCCACCCCTCATGACGTGACCTTCTTTCTGTAACCATGTACTTCCTCCTAAAGGTGTACTTCCAAAATGCCACTGCTAGGTAGAGGGCCAAGGACTCAAGCATATGGGGGACAGACACTCCATATTCTAACCAGAGGGGTTTTGCACAATCCTGACTTGCTCGTCCGTGATTGAATTATATTTGAAGGCTTCCAAATCAAAAGGCAGAAGCAAGGTACTGCCTAAGGAGGGACACTGGCTTTGATATAAGGGAACTGAGTTAGTTCTTCTTCCAAAACCCCCGTTATCAGGAGTCAGTCAGCTTAGCCCTCTACCCACAGTTTACCACTCTGCCAAATGGGGGAGGGGGACAGATAGACCTCAAAGTCCCTTTCTATTCTTTCATTCTAGGATTTTGTGACCGATTCTTTTTCCGTTTTGACTCAGAAGGAGCGCCTAGGAGCGATGTGTGCACTTCTGCTCAATGACTCCCACTCTGTCACCCCAGCAAGGAAGCCCCCACGCATTGCATTTGGGGTATTTATTCAGCACATAGTGCTTTCAAAGAACGGCTTTTGAATAAAATGGTCCAAGCACCTACTTTTTGGTGGGAAGCTGGCAGCAGGGTTTGCTCATTTCACTCTGGCAACCACTCAACATCCGCTCTTCTTGGCTCTCTGCATTCATAAAATGATGTGAGAGTCTGCTGCAAAAGACAAAACCTGCTCAGATCAGTGCAGAACTCATTTGTAAAAAGGAGAGCGCTTGTCGAATCAATCGTAAGCCACATTGTTCATTTGAGGAGCGAGGAGTTCACTTGCCTTGCTTTTTAGCTTCAAAACGCCTTTGCATCCAGTCCTTGATCTGCCTTGTAAGATAGTATTTTTTTTCCCCTACTTAGAAAATGAAGAAACTAAGTCAGAGTGTGGGTGTGTGACTTGATTTTAAAGTGACAGAGAATTGATGTCACAAGCAGGCCTGGAGCACAATGCTTACTTAGTTCGTAGCTGCCAGAATTCAAGCCTGTTACATGTCACTTGAAGGGAGTCTAGAGACGGTATATTTTCTTTGCTAGCAGTGCGTCAGATGGTGGATTATTGTTACACAAAGAGGAATGGTATATAATGAAAAACTTTTAGGAGACACTGGATTATGTAGGATTCTTTAAAATAAGGCACCATGGGAGCAAGAGAGAAGGCCTAGTGATGATGAGTACCTAGTGGACGTGCAGAAGACCTACATTCACGTCCCAGTACCCATGTCAGGCAACTCCAAGCTCCTGTAACTCCGGTTCAAGGGAATCTGATACCTCTGGGCTCTGTGGGCACTGCACACACACACACACACACACACACACACACACACACACACACGTGCACACACTTAAAAATGAATTTAAAATACTTTTAAAATGATGTACCTTGGAACCTTGTTTTTGAAGTGTTCTACTCAAGGCAGCATATATAGTGCCCTTGACTACGTATCCCTGACTTTCAGAGCACATTGCATTCTGGTATTTATGATATTCATGGTTCAGCTAATTAAATGACTTCTGGTACCAGATAGACAAAGCCTACTAACCCAACTATTTCAGCAAATCAGTGCTCTAATAACCATGTTTACAGGCTGGACTGTGGACATGCTTGTGCACTGGTAAACCCTGATTGGTTGCAATGCTGTGTGGGATCTCCAAGCATTTTGGCTTTGAAGAAGGTAATCACAAAAGACTTACAGTCACTCTGATTTTGTCTTGACAATGTTTCCAGTAAGCTGAATGAGTTTTGTAATATTCAACAGTCTGAGAAGTCAAGGTACAGCAGTTCTGACACAGCCTGCCCTCTTAGCCTGAGACCTCATTCATCCTGCTTCTCCTGGGCAGCTCCACGACCCTCCAACCATCTGTAAAAATAAGCATTTAATATATAACATATATAACAAAATTCCAACACTAACCATCATCTCCATACAGATGCTGTAACTCTTACAACTCAATACTGAGTACTTAAGTTGGAATCAGTTTATGCACCTTGCCCGATCACTGCCCTAGACCTTGATTTTGCCCAAATTTGGACATCGAATTGGCTCTTTTCACCAGTAGCAGCTCAGGTGCCCTCTTTGGAGCCTTCTTGAATCCGTGAAGGCTATTGATCCTTCTCATTTGGAGAAGTAGATGACTCACCCAGGAGGACTGAGTCATGAAGGCTGGCAGTGGGATGGGGGTATGTGGGAATTAGCCTCAGTGAGACATCACGGAGAAGGGAACAGAGAGACATCAACAGGCCAACTGCCCCTTCTTCTCCCTGATAGATTCCTTTGCAGGGCAGAGAGGTCCCTTGGCATATTCAGAGCCCTGCAAGTACACACTGGTTTTCTTTGGGAACCCGTGGCTGGCTCAGAAGCCACTGCATTTCACTTGCTCTGCCGGCTCTCTTGACGCACTCTTTATACCCCCATGATCTACCTCTGTGGAACGCTAGCATTTCAACACTGCCTTAGGCCCGTTCTAGGGGATCTGGCTGATAATTGTGTTTGTTCAAGGGTTTTGCCCACCATTGAAGAAACCATGGCTTGTAAACAATGAATCTTACCCTGTCATTTCTTCATACAGCACTTCTCCTTGCCCAGTTGAATATTTGGATTTATTTTTTTTGTTGTTGTTGTTGTATTTCTTCTTTTACATAATCTTACAATGCAGGGCAGGCTGGCCTAGAATTTGAGATCCTCCTGTGTTAGCTGAGTGCTGGGATTGAGGCAAGCCACCACACCTGGGCCTACTGGATAGTAGGAAAATGGTGACAGTTGACTGTTTATAACCTTTTGTTTGTTTCTATCAGTCCAAAATAGATCTGTTCCTACGTCTTTTGTATTAATGATAAATGTAAAAAGAATTCATTACAAAACTAATTTTGCTCTAGATAGCACATTGCTAGATCTCATCACCTCTGGGGCATGAGTAGATCATGACCTCCTGTCCTGATCTTGTTCAAAGCATAATCTGTATTCTAGCAAAGAGGGGACATGAGAAACACATGCATTTTGTAAAAGGCTATTACACACAAGCATAGGGAGAATAATGATTTTAAGTTTTAATAGTGCAATTGAAAAGAAACTAAGTCTATCCTTTCACAGAAGACTTGCATAAAACTATTTTTAAAATATTTCTTTCCTTTCCTGTGGCAGAGATAATATATGGGCCCCTGGATCCAACTTGAGGCATTTTCAAACCCTCATGTAGAAAGACATTTCTGGAAAGATAAATCACTCTTAGGGAAAGGACATAGAAATTGTAGGTCCCCTCTTCTGAGGGGGACCATGCATCACATTGAAAAGGATATGCTGAGCTGCAATAACAACATAACCAGTTCTCTCCCTATCTTATAATAGCAACAGCTTTCTCATCGCTTCTCTGCATGCCCATCCAAAGTGGGCAGGGAAACCCTGTTCTAAGTTACTCTCAAGCTGTAAGTGAACGTCATCTGGACAATTGCCAGTCACACATGCTTGCAAGAAGTGTGAATTTTGTGGTAACTCTTAAAGTTTCAACAAGGAAATAACTCCATTTTTTTGCCACCTACTTTCAGTGAGGTTGAGAGTCAGGTGCTCAGACCTAATACAGCTTATTTTAAAGGTAATGGGAAATTTATCTGCTGAAAATGTTAAGGAAGGAATGTCTTGAAGACCTGCTTCTAGCACTGATGATCATGGCCCCTACTGTCAAAGAACCAAACTGAGTCCTGCTAGAACTTTTTTTTCCATATGCAACTTTGTTCTTCTGAGGTCCTCAGACTTGGAAAGTAGTGTTGTCACGTGTGCAAATACACTCTCTGTCTCTGTTACTCTGTCTCTATCTGTTTCTCTGTCTCTCTCTGTCTCTGTTTCTCTCTATCTGTTTGTCTATCTCTCTGTCTCTGTCTTTCTCTGTCTCTGTCTCTCTCTCTCTCTCTCTCTCTCTCTCTCTCTCTCTCTCTCTCTCTCTCTCTCGCTCGCTCACTCTTCCTCCCTTTGCAAGTCACCTGGCATAATTGCTTTCCTAAAGTGTTCCTCCTGGGTTGAAGAGCACGGAGGGGAAGATGTATAAACTTCCCAGGATCATTCTGGCAGAAAGCGTGGTCTTCAGAAAGCAGCGCTGATGCTGTCCGCCCTGTGCTGTGGCTCACTTCTCTGCAGAACCCAAAGCTGCAGGATGAGCTCCCTAAAGAGTCGGCATTCAGAGCTTGTTGCATCCTGATTCACTGGGTTGCTCTGCAAACCTTTCTAAATGCAACCCCCAAGTTCTCTGCAGACAGCCTCCTGTCAACCTGGGAGTTGGCTTGTTTTCTGTGATGCTTTCTTAGCAAGGAAAAAGCCATTTCCCAGGAGTTTCTTTGACTGGTTCCTATAAATCAGAATTGAAAGACATCGTGGCCAGGAGCCTTTTAAAGAAATGTCTGGTCTTTCTTCTCTAGGCTTTTAAAAGACCACGTCTTCAGAAGACATTTTCTTTATCTATCTATGGCTAAGTTGAGAGTCCTATACAGCAGAGAGAGGAGAATTTTTAAAAGGAAAGAAAGAACGTATCATAGGGAGTTTTTAGGTGTAGGAACCCTGGAGTTTTATGTTGGGTACATTTTTATCACACTATAGACGTCTCTGCTTCTTCAACCCCATTAAGTGGGGCAGATGGGAAAAAAAAGCACAGTTTCTCCATTCTTCTCTGAGATCATTTCCCCACTATGGTCCCCCTGTACCCAGAGGTCGGTCAGTGCATTAGCATCACCAAGCCCCCAGAACATCTTAGTTCTCTGCTCAGAGCCTCTCTGGCTGCTTGGAAAGCAGGCTGCGGCTTAATGAGACAAGTTCTCCTTGGAGACTTCTTTCTCCTCTAGGAATTCTGTAAGTGCTTTATATAAAACAGTAATAGGACGGTTCAGCCAGACTCTCTGACTCAGATACACTAAGGGGTGCTCCCTTTGGGAAGGAGAAGCAGGTAGCCGAGTGATAAGGCCATTAGGACTGACTGCGCCCTGTGAGCTGGTAGTCCCAGAAGCCACTAGCAAGCCTGAGAGGGAGAAAGGCTGATCAGACTTCCTGGTGAGTTATAGTGTTGTCTATGGACAGGGTCTGGATAGTAATGAGCTGGGAGTGATTTACTGCCGTGATTACTACTAAGCAGGGGGGAGATGCTCAGGGGAGCCGCAGAGGTGTGATGGGTGAGATGTCAGGCTGGCCCCACATTGATAAATTACCCACCCTTTTCAAGAGCCAAGGGAATCCTCTGGGAAGCCATAGCAACAATTCCGGGAACTCAAGGATGCTGCAGACCAGAAAAGAATCCCATGAGTGGAGACAGAATGCTTCTCCCCTTTCTGTGCCTACTTCACCTTTGTCCTCTGGATTCGTAGGGTTTGAGGGATGAGCAGGGTTTTCAACTCCATGTTTCAGGGTCACCTGAGTCTATCTGTATCAGACTCTCTTTAATTGTAGGTGAGTGTGGGTGCTGAGATTTATTAATGGAAGATCGACAATAGTGAGTCAGGATGGGAAGATGGTAATTAAAGCCACAAGTGGAGTTGAAGGAACACAGGGGCGGGCCTGGGGCTTGGAGGGCCAGTTATCAGGGAGACTAAACAAAAGGAGGATTGAAGAGAGACCTGAGAAGACTGAAGAGATTGTACTTTGCCTTTCTTTTCCTTCTGCACAAAGCAGAACTTCTATTCAGCCAGTGGGATGATTGGAAAATGTACCTATCATTCCCCCGTTTAAGAGATGGAGGATGTTTACCTCCTTTAAAGTGGGCCTGGCCCAGTGACTTGACTCTACCAAATGACTAGCACAGCAGCCTATGACCTTAAATACTAAGTCATAGAAGTCAGTGCCTTCTCCCATATTTTCCTCAGGCCCTCACATTCTGGGGGATGCCAGCTGCCACATTTGAGGGCTTTCCACACATAGAGGAATATACCCAACGAGGAACTGAGCCCTCCTGTCCACAGCAATATGAGCGTGCCACCTTAAATCTAGTCATCTGCTCACAGCGAGACCTTCACAGGTTCGTAGCCCTTATATACATCTCGATGGCAACTTAGAAGTGGTCCAGAACCTCGAGTGAAGACTCAAATTCTTGACCCGTGGGAAGTGTTATCTATAGTTGTCATGTCCAGCCATTGTGTTCTGAGATGGTTTGGACCCAGCATTAGGTAACTAGGACAACTAGGAATAGAGTCACTGCTGCACACAGGTCCAGTATGCACTCAGGCTTTCCCACCTAACCCTGCAATTTACTAATGCTTGCCCTTACAGAACTCTCAGAATATCTGAAAGGGAGGAAAAGGAAAACAAGCCCAAAGCTGCCTGACCGTGTGCCTGGCACTGGCAATGGACTTACTATCTGAACACATCTCAGAATTGTTCTCTCACATCTATCCTTGGGCTAAGCAACAACAACAACAACAACAACAACAACAACAACAACAACAGCAACAACAGCAGCAGCAACAACAACAACAACAACAACAACAACAAAAATGGCCTCCAAAAAGTTAGAAAGATGCATCTGTCTGACTGCCACTCCAAAGTGCGTTGGGAGATCGATTTCTCTCTTCTAGGGTGAAGAATGCAGGTAGGCAAATCTGCATGACAAAGAGCCAAGCGACTGGCATGCACACCTGCAATCCCAGCAACTTGGGAGGTAAAAGCAGGAGGGAGTTCAAAGAGAGCCCCAGCTTCACGGTGAGTTCAAAGCTACCTGAGGCTACATGGTAGCCCTTCTAAAAGCCATCAAGGAAGAAGAAAGAGAAGGACAGAAGGGGGAAATGGTGTCTATAGTTTATACCAACTTCTCTGAGAAGCTTCAAAAGAGCTAAGGAATTTCCCATTCCAGCACCTGGAGAAAGGCTTCCTCCTACAGGTCAAGTTTTTATAAATATCGTCCCTAAGCTTTTCATACTTGCCTAGATTTATTAGTCTTTCTTGGCACTATATCTTGCACACTTCGCCAGAGGAACACAGTGCAATAAAATATTTGGTAAAAATTTCCAGATCCCATTATGAAATATCTTCAGCTTATTACGAGATATCTTCAGTCTATCACAAAAATATCTTCAGTTTTAAACGCAATGGACAGTAAACGCGTAAGTGATTTGCTTTGCTGCCAGAACATGGAGTCCCTAGGGAGCCTTGGAAGTCTCAGACTAGTGGGGCTGTGAGGTCCTGGCCTCAGCTGAGGTTACCTGGGTGGGTGAGGACAGTATTAGGTGCTCCACCTAGACCAAAACTCTCGTTTGCTCCCTGAGAATTATTTTTCTGTTTCCAAGCAATGTTCTTTTGTTCTTTTGATGCTGTTAAGGGGTTATTGATAACTTGACAAAACATCAACAAATTATGGTTGCTTTGTTTTTGCAAAAGAAAAAAATGCCTAGTTCCATTTCCATTGCAACCTTTCAGTCCCATCGCATGCACACGGGTGTCCCCTCCCCCCCATATACAGAAACACAGACACATAGGCACACACACACACACACACACACACACACACACACATGAGGGGGGGCACGTGTCACCCTCCACCCCTATCCTAGGCTAGAAAAAGACAAAGTACTAACGTGCCACCTCCAGCTGCTTGCAGTATCACTTAGCCAGCTGCATTTTCAAGCGGAAGAATCCCTTTTGTGAGAGTACACTGTCCTGAACATAAGATACATATCTGGGAAATCTTTGTATTCACCAAATAGAAAAAGAAACACCTGGTAAGGGAAAGTAGACAACTCACTCGGTGACTATTTTCAGAAGTTCCCAGTAAGGCGCTTTATGGATCCAATGTGCGGGCACCAATTAGAGCCCTGACTGACAGGATGGTATGTCTGGACCGTGACTGCAAACAAGCACATAATGGTTTTGAGTGCAATGAGCATCTGCCATAAGGCTCTGAATGACTCAGAGCCAGATGATACTACAGCAACACATACGGAGAAACTGAGGTCAAACATGGGGAATAAATCTGGTTACTGTCTCACATAATGATATCATGTGCTGCACAGAATTGAGCTGTAGGAAAGCAGCAAAGATAAATGCTTGCACAGTCACTCTAGGTTGCCTTGTAGAAACTCGGAAATTAGCCAGGACAGGGTATTTCAGCATCTCAGCTGTGGCTGGCGTCTGAATCATTTGAGTCACCAGACTTGGTAAGTCGTTGTCACCTCTTTCTTCTCCTTCTCCTTCTCCTTCTCCTTCTCCTTCTCCTTCTCCTTCTCCTTCTCCTTCTCCTTCTCCTTCTCCTTCTCCTTCTCCTTCTCCTTCTCCTTCTCCTTCTCCTTCTCCTTCTTCTTCTTCTTCTTCTTCTTCTTCTTCTTCTTCTTCTTCTTCTTCTTCTTTTCTTCTCTCCTCCTCTTTCTCCTCCTCCTTCTCCTTTTTCTTCTTCTTTCTTCTTTTCTCCTCCTCTTCTTTTCTTCTTCTCCTTCTCCTCCTCCTTCTTTTCTCCTCCTCCTCCTTCTTTTCTCCTCCTCCTCTTCTTTTCTTCTCCTTCTCCTTCTCCTCCTCCTTTTCTTCCTCCTCTTCCTCCTCCTCCTCCTTCTCCTCCTCCTCCTTTTAACCAAAATGTGTTCTGTGGTTGAGCCTTTAAAACATTTTTTCCTAGCAGGTGCAATGCTGGATACACAATAAGTACTCAATGTTTGCCTGAAGCAACACAGAATGGTTTTCATTTTCCTGGCCTCACCTTCTGCATTACCTGAGTCCTCCCACTTTTTTGCTGAAGGAAGACAGAAAGCCCCCTTCCCTAAATCTTTACTGAAACACATTCAGAGCCCACGGGATACCCTAACAGTTCAGCATTTCCACTCTCGCCTTCATGAGGCGTCCTCATCTTCATCGGTCTCTCTTTAATTTCACCTTCATGAACACCAAGCTTCTCAGGGTTTCCATAGCGGAGCCAGGCAAGGGACTCAGGGAGGAACACAGCCTGTATTTTATCCTTCCTTTTCTCTGGGAGCCAAATTATGTAATTTTTGTAAAAGCATCTTTTCTTCTCTCCTACTGTGGGCCCCAGCCATCCCTTTTAGCTGATGGCGGAGCCCCTTAATATGAAGGCTGCTTATCTTAGTGGGAATCTAAGGGTGGGCTTTTAAAGTTGTCCCAAGCTGTGCCTGTCTATAATTCTTAGTGCTATTCATTTACAGGGGTTGGGAGGAGGAGGAGGAAGATGCAGCCTGAGTGGCTCCCCTGGTGCACTGATGGAGAAATTGCCGGTGAACGTTTTCATTTTCAGCTCCAGTTTCTTAATCCATCACAGTAGAAGAAACAGCCAGGCAGTAAACCCGAAACCTCCCAGGCCCTGTATCATTCCTGAAATTTTTCATAAATATTGTAATATGGTGGCAAGACAGTAAGACAAAGGCAAGAGAGACCATCTAAAGATGGCCCGAGAGTGCTCCAAAAAGTGGATTTTCTTGTGACAAATGGCTATCCTTTTTATTAAATCCATTTTAAAATAGTCATCTGAGTTTGATTCCCCTTGGGCTCAGCCTGCCAGCTCCCAGACTAGGTAGTCATAGTCAACCCTGCTCCTGTGAAATAGTATTGCCAGTAGGTCAGAAGGCTTATGGAAGAGGAAATGACCACCATAGAAAACTAAGGACACTGGAGGTTACGGCAAGAAAAAGTTGGCAATGCCTATTTTCAAACTGACTTGAGGGATCAAGGTTCAGAAAACCTGGTCTGGGAACATTAGGTGAGGCTGAATGTAGCAGACTAGAGAACGCTGCTCCTGAACAAGATGATCCCAGGACCTCACAGACTAGGAGGGCCTGAGAGTCTGAAGGGTGATGCCAAGGCCCAGAGAGACCGCACATTCTTAGAAACACTCAGAAGAATACTGAAGATGTATTCAGTACAATAAGGAATGCCTTTACGTTAATGTCAAAGCTATCACTAACACATAAGTCCACAACTTGGGGTTCACTATCGAGTGACCATTAGTGGAAGCCACAGCAACCATCTTGCCCTCGGAGCACATTGGTAGCCTGTGCGCGAGCAGACCACACACCTAGTTGTAGAAAAGCTCTATTGATCTGAGTCTCCAGTCTTCCACAATGACCTGTGGAAGTCCATAATGAGTTGTGGACTCAACTCCACAACTGCTCCTTTAATCATCTCAAATCATCTTGGCTGTGTGGCAGTCAGCAAAGCTGGTGGCTATTCTGACAGTCATCAGCTCTGCACCAACAAAGAGCAACAAGGTATTGAATTGGTTACTTCCACCAATGAATAAACAGGCCAAACTAGGAATAAAAGTCCCATTCCTGGATCACCGTTAAGCTGCAGTGCAATGGTTGGTAGATGGCGTTAAGGTAACATCGTGTTTAATGCGCGACGTTGTAAGGTAAGCTGCTCTCTGCTGTATGCTCTCCCGATTTACAGTGCAACACTGCGGTTTCATTTACTGGTCTGTACTTGTGTCATTAAAGCAGATAAAACATTGCTTCCTCCTTGCCCAGAGACATTAAGAAATCACTTCAGTTTGCCTTTGTTCCTTGAGCTGCTTTTTTGAGGGGAGGACTAATTGTATTCTTGTTTATTATGTAGACCTGGATTTGCATACACAGCATGGGCTGTGATAAATGCAAGCATTGAGTTGATACTCTAAGCAGGATGCAGAGTAACCTGTCGCCCCAGAAACTTCCTCACATCTCTTTGTACTTATCCACAAATACCTTGCTTTCTGCAAGGAACCTGCTATTTTGATGTCAAAGGTAGTTTTGCCTGCTCTTGAACCTCATATAAATAGAAGCAATATAGACTTTGACAACTGATCCTTCTGTGAAACAAATGTTAGCATGCTGATGCCTGCATTAGTGGTTTGTTCGTTTTTATTGCTTAATTGTGCTCCATACTATAAATGCACTGCACTGGACAGATTCACTCTGGCACCGGCCGACTTCTGGGGCGTTTCCAGTTTAAAGCTGACATGAAGAGCCTTTTGCAAATCCTTCGTGGTTAAGTTTTATTTCTCTTGGGTAGGAGTAGAATTACGAGATCAAAGCAGCGATGCATGTGTAACGTACAGGAGCTGCGAATGGTTTTCCAAAGAAGTTTCATTTTACATTTCTGTCAGCAGTCTGGGAGAACCCTGGCCTCTCACTGCTCTCGGTCTTCCGCTCAGGTGTCCTGGGAGCCATGAAATCCCACCTCACTGTGGGCCGAAGTTTCCCTGATGATGCGAAGCTTTTTGCCATGTGATTATTGTCTATCTGCATAGGTTCTCTTGAGGAGTATCTTCTCAAAGCCTTCCCCATATCAGTATGGAAAGACCTTGTAAGTGGGTAGCCTGTAGGCATGTCTACATAGAGACATAAATTCCTTAGTCACCTTGTGGCTATGTTCTCTAGTGTGTGGTGTGCCTTTTCATTTTCTAAACAGCAGTTTAGAAATTTTTACTTTGGTGAAACCCCCTTTATCAACCTTTTTCTTTTCCTTGCCTACCTGTTTGAATGGTTTTGAAGCATAAACTTCCAAAAGCCCACCTAAAAGTACTTCCAATTAAAAATTTATTTTCAACAAAATGTGTCTGATTGCTCATGCTTGGAAAACATTTCTTTCTTTTTCTCATTTTATTTTAGTTATCCAAACATAGGAGTATTCTGATAAGCAATTTTCGGGAAGACAGAAAATAGACCCAACTTGATCCATTTTGAGCTATGAGTAGTTAAAACATTGATTCACATCTCTGAATCTTGAACAGTCAGCTTTCTTTAGCATTTTGAGCCCCTCTAGTACGCACCATTTGTGGTTTACTAGGATTGAACGTAAGCCTTTGTCTATGAGAGGCACATGCTGTACCCTTAAAACAACGATCTTTACAATGTGCACAGAAATCTTGCTAACTGTCCAGGACTACCTTTGAACCTGTCACTTCTCTATCTCTATCTTGCCTCATAGCTGGGATCATCCTTCTGTCCAGAAGTCATAGAGACATTTGGCACCAAAAATGGGGTCTCCGTGGCCATGACCAAGTTCAGAGCCTGATTTGACTAACAGCTGTGATCATTATACCCAGAATTGCAGACAAAATGGTTAGACAAAATGAGTGGTGGTCTCCATCATCCTAGTAAATTAGTATAGGAAGAGCTGTGTCTGAGAACTGATCCAGTTGCTGGGGAGATCTGTTGAAAAGGATAAAAGGAGATGGTGTGGGAGGTTGGAGTACAGCATAAAGTTAGAAGATGGGTAATTTGATCATAGACTAACAGAGCTAGATAGAGACTAAGGAAATGGCTCCTGGAAAGTACCAGGTCCTATGCACACATCTCATGGTGAGCTCATTTAACAAAAGAATTGACCCACAAAGCCCAGGGAGAAGACAAGAGGACATGTGCGTGCAGTGTGTAGCCACTGTGGCCTGGCCATGTGGTTAATGTGATGACAGAGGAAATGACTATGTAGGAGTTGGGGAGACAGTACTTCCTACACAGACTAGAGGACCTTAATCTCATTAACAGAATTCATGAAAAGGGCAAGACATGTTGCTTGTAATCTCAGCACAGGGGAAGTAGAGACAAATGGATTCCTGGGCTTCTTTCTGTCCAGCCAATCTAAACATTTCTGGGGGCTCTGGATCCTAGTGAGATGCCTTGTAAGAGAGACGGTTCTGAGGAATGACCCCAAGTTTGACCTTTACACACACACACACACACACACACACACACACACACACACACACACACACAGTGGGGGGCACTGTGGAATATAAGCTTAAGAGATAGGATCATTGTGATGGTTTGTATATGCTTAGGCCAGGGAGTGGCACTATTAGGAGGTATGGTCTTGTTGGAGTAGGTGAGTCACTGTGGGTGTGGACTTTAATATCCTAGTTGTAGCTACCTGGAAGTCAGTCCTCCACTAGCAGCCATCAGATGAAGATGTAGAACTCTCAGCTCTGCCTGCACCATGCCTGCCTGGATGCTGCCATGATCCCCACTTTATTATAATGGATTTAACCTCTGAATCTGTAAACCAACCCCAGTTAATAGTTGTCCTTTATAAGACCTGCCTTAGTCATGGTGTCTGTGCAAGCAGTAAAACCCTTACTAAGACAAACGGTCTCATGGATGACTTTCTTCTCATCAGTAAACTTAGAGCATGTCTAGTCATCTCTTCCTATATGACTGTAAAAGGAGAGTGGTAGTTCAAAGTAGACAAATTCATGAGAACAATAATAAAACCAGTTCACAGTCAAATGGCTTAGAAAACCTTTATTTTGGGGACCTTACTCGTGAATAAAAGTGGGTAATCTCATACACCTGATCTCCTGACTTTAACTCTTGGAAGCTATGTAAAAAGCCAGATGGGCCGAAGCACATCTGAAATCCCAGTGAGCCAGAGTGCAGAGTGTGGAGACAGAGCCCCAGGCCAGCTAGCCCGGAGTCCAACATAGAGCAGCAGAAGCAAGGGACCCTGCTCAAGAAGGTGGAAGGCAAGGGATTGTCCTCTGACAGCTACATATGTGCTGTGGCATTTCACTCTCCCAGTCCCTGTGCCTTTCGTCTCTGTGTAAGTGTCTCTCTCATACAAACACATAACAAACAAACTTGTATTTTTAAAAAGCTGTTTTAATCAGTTATATACTGAAACTTAAAATTATTTAGTCTCTACATATTAAAGTTATTTTACTTTTCATTCAATAAATTATATATTTAAATATACATATTTAATTTATTTTAAATAATAAAGGAAAACGAATCTATCTATCAGGATCCCCAGTGTGGTTCTTGCTACCTTTTTCTGGATGATGTCACTTTCTCTATTTGTGGAGGGAAATTTTCTTCATTTCAGGTTCAGACAGTGTCTTGTGCATTTTGTTTCTTGATCACTATATCCCCAATAAAGAAGCTGTACATATGAACTACAGTGGCCTAATGAATCAGAATGAAAACTTATCCAGAAAGACATTTCACTATGGAGAGGACTTAACACAGATAAGCCAAGCATCAGTCAGGAGTTGAGAACCAACCGGGAGAAGAGAAAAGAAATCCAGAAATCAGTAACATGGGAATCATGACCACATCTGGGGCAAAACAGAAGAGAAGGGCTATGCAGAAACAAGTAGGTTGTAGTCAGTAGAAGGATCTAGAAACAGTAAAGGCTTTTCGGGTGAGAACTGAAACCAAGAATGATGTTCAGCTTCTGCCAGAGAAACCATTCAAGGACGAGAGGGTGTGGGGACATGACTGGTGTCTATCTTTAACCTTGCTATACAATCTCTGTGAGGGCCTTCCTTAGATTAACTCGGGCTGTGACTTGAATGGGGGATGATGGGCCTGTGTATCCACTCCTTTGTACTGAACTGTCCCTTCTACGAGTTCTGACATACAAGAATGTAATAAGGTGTAGTGACAATTTTGGAATTTTAGTTTCTTTTAAAAAACATGGAAATATTATAAGAATATATTTTCATTTTAATCTCAGGTGTGGGTTCTGGGGCTGCTTTGATTGTCCTGACAGCTGACTGTGATTTGCCTACTACTCTAGCAGGGGTATGATTTTGCCTGCTATAGATAGTTTCTGAGATCGTGTGATGTTTGGACTTCTGGGGAATTTTTAGAGGGTATATAAATGCTGTGACCCAGACGGGCAGTGTGGGTTGTTGGTTGGTGTTTAAGCAGTCATGCACAAAGAAGAAACAAGAAGAAATTACTTGTCCCAAGTAACTCAAGGCTCCTAATCATCAGGAAGCAGTCTAACGATACTAGCTCCCTCTTTCAACCTCTGACTTTATTCAGGGATCTCTTTTCCTTCCTCTCTATCCCCCCCCCATCTAGGTTTAGGGAGTTGAAGGATAGAAGAATAAGGACAAAGAAGGAAGAAGAACTCAAAAGGAGCAAAGACAGCCACAGTAAGGGTAGCTTTTACATCACCATCTTCAGTAGAACCCCCCTAGAATCCAATAAGACCGTGTCCAGGGATCCTGTCCTCATTCAGTGATTCTGACACCGACTACTAGTTTGTAATCCACCACTAAGTTACACAGGAAGGATGGTGAGTCACAGTAAAGGTTCTGACAGTCCTGGTGCCTCAGTGGGCTGACACACTGAAGCCAGGGCAGACCGTGCCACTGCTAGAGTTGAAACACTGCATGCCAAGGTATCTTGTAATGCCATCATATATTCCACCATCCATTTCTAGGTATTTAAGAGAACTGAAAATACACTTTCACACAAAGTCTTGTGCAAATTCTCATTACATGTCTACATGTAATAACTGCAAACTGAAAACAACTACATTTTCCATTAATTTGGGAGCAGACAGTGCCATATTCAAACAATAGAAAACTAAACAATCAAAAAGGACAAACTTTTCAATCCTAAAAACACAATCCAAAGGAGGCTCAAAATGCTTAGAACCTGCCCTACAGGAGGGAAATCATACCTGGTATTGGAAATCTAGCTAACTACCTGGGGCTGGAGGGATCTTGGGGGAGAACCTACAACTACCACTTTGCTAAACCACCATAATCCCTTACTGCATCTTAAATATTTACCTTTACATCCGCAGTTAAGTGTAGCTCTCAACCCTCAGCAAAGAAATTTCTCCTTGTAACAGACAGAGACCATTATGGAAAACCGCAGTCAATCAAAACGCAGAGAATAAGTACGCACATGATGCCAGCCTTAGCTGAGTCATCTACAGCATAACTCCATCAGCTAAGATTCACGGAACATCAAGGAATGAGGGATGGGAAGGATTGTAAGATCCGAGGGAGTGGGATGTCTGCCGTGGGGTTGTGTCTTCTAGAACTGTCAGGAAGCTACCCATCAAAGAAGTCTGAACAACATGGCTGACTAAACAACACCTGAACTAACAGACATGTTAGCATAGAAGGGGAAACCTCACAGGTATCACTCTGGACAAAGAACTATCGGCTATCAAGGGTGCTCAGAGCAGGAGAGCCAGTCGGCTCCCTAGAGAGATCTCCCAAATGGTTATCCAATCCCAAATGGTAAGCCTGAAATTATATACATACAAGTAACATTGTATGTGCTGAATAGATTGTGTGAATGTATGAGTGTGTCTGTGGTTGAGTGGTGTGTGTGTGTGTGTGTGTGTGTGTGTAACAAAAAAAAGCCAGAGACCAAGAGTTTGTGAGAAAAGGTATGTTGGGGGGTACATATGAGGGGTAGGAGGGAGAAAAGGGGAAGCAGAAAGTGATATAATTATATTTTGATTTTTAAAATTAAAAATTACCTTGAAAGAAGCCAACAAAAGTTAAAAGGCAGCTTTACTCCATTTACCAGGAAATGTGGAACATCCAAACTTAGGAAGCAGATGAGAGGCCAAAGGTCAGAGAAGAGGGAATGGGACGTTTGGGGGCTGATGATAGGCATTGTCTTGACTGCAATGATGACTGAGTTTGTTGATGATAATTAGATCAAATTTTGTGCCTGCAGTTGATGGCATAGATTTTAGGGCATGGGATGGGGAGGCCAAAGGATGGCACTCAGTTCACACCTAGAAAAATGTGGGACAAAAAGGACCCTGAGAGCCTAAGTGGACAGCCGGAAGCTGGTGGAGAAAGGCCTGCTTCTCTTATAAGCAGGGCAGTGCAGAGCAGCCAGAATAGATCACCTCACAGAAGCTGTCCCCATAACCCTAGAGAAAGGGTCAGGGCTTCCTGCTAACAGAAAGTGCCTGAAGCCAGGTACCACTCCCACGGATCGAAGTACTCCAGCTTACATTAAACTCCATTCACACCTTAACGTCACAAATATGCTTTCACAGACATTTGATATTTAGGTGTGAATTTAGAGTTGCCAGGCATCTCCAAATGTTACCCATGAATGTGCTTTGTGGGGAGACCCGACTTTCTGTGGTAGAAGATACTCCCTTGCCCACTGCCCCAACTCCATCCTTCAGTTAGATGGGGAGTAGAATCGTGTGTGCAAACGCCATTGCTTGCCCATAAATAGTTGCCTTTTGGTGTAAGAGAATGGATTCCAGAAGCATTCTGCCATCAGAAGGTGAGCAGTGACATTTGGGTAGCAGTAAGGCCAGGAATTCCTGGGAGCGATCTACCAGCCTTAAGGAAGTGCCATACGAGCCGTTTCCACCATCTTCTTGCCTGTAGATGGAGAGCACTTAGGTAAGACTCAGGGCTAAGGCCCCTGATGCCTGTGATTAGTAGTGGAGAATACAACATGGATTCCTAAAAACATAAATGTTCAGGAGGAAACAGCATTTCCTATTCTAGGAAACACATCTAAGGAAACTTCTCATATGCAACATGGAGCAGCCCAGTCACTTCCCCCACACTCGGTGTCAGTACCAGTCATGCGCTTTCTCCTGCTAGGGTACAGGCCATCAAGGGACAGAAAGACCAGAGGAAAAAACAATAGAACCACTGTGCCCTCTGCCCTGAGACTTCGTGTTCTGTTAGAAGGATGAAATCAAGTTTTTTTAACTCCGTCCCCTTCCCTCCCTCCCCATGTCCCCACTTTGGCAGTAGGGTGCACACAATGTGTGTAAGGCAGAGGTCAGCATTGGATGTCTTTGTCAATCAGGACTCACTTTAGTTTTTGAGTCAGGGTTTCTTGCTGAAGCAGAAGCTCACTAATTTTACAAGACTGTGCATGAGCTTCACCCCTCAAGGGTCATGAGATCTCTATCTCCGGGGCACTGTGATTGTAGACCTATGCCACTACACTCTGTTCTTTTGTCCATGCTAAAGATCAAACTCAGAACCTCATGCTTTGCCAATGAAACCTTCTCCCCCAAGCCGAGGGGATACACACACACACACACACACACACACACACACACACACACACACACACACACATGAAAATAACTGCAAAATCTCTGAGGAGGGAAGACAACAGAATAGATTTGCAGGGGAGTAACTGAAGACAGTGAAATAGTTTCCTACCTTGCTTTACTACACACACACAGACAGACACACAGTAATACACACACAGTACATACACATGTATAAATCTATAATATTTATATTTATTCACATATATATATGTGTAAATTATATATGAATTACATGTAATATACATCAAGTTCTTGTATCTAAATTATGCCTGGTTTATATGGATCAATACATTCTGCATTTTGTTCAAGATACAGTAGAGTCTTGGTTTCTATGATCTTAAAGAATATAGAGAACCTCATTCTGTTTTCCTCAAACATGTTATAAATCTTCAGATCTAATAAGCATTTCTAGACAGTCTTAAGAAAGACCTGACTCATGAATTTTCAAACTGATCCTGATTATGGATAAAAAACAAAAAATCCAACCAAAACTGATTTTAGTAAGGGATCCTCCTTGGAGAAGTAATGTAAACAAAATGTCTTTTCTTTTCTGACAAGAAGGTAGGTTTCAAGGGCGACTGGGACTCTTTGAAGAATACCTGAGAGTTACAGGGAACGGACACCTTGAACAGTAGACAACTTGGGAGGACCCCAGTCAATGGTGAAAGAGAAGGAATGGCCAGGACGAATGAGCTATCAGATTATCCCAAAGTCGCAAAGTTCAGGGTGAGTCTGAAAGACACTGCTCTACTAACAGGGCTCTATTATAGGGCTATGGAATCTAAAAAGAGAGGCCCCAAACTGGGCCGTGCGGCTTTCTGGGGGGGAAATGTTTTTTCCAGGGGGCTAAAGACAGGCTCTTTTTTTCTCAGCTTTGTGACTGGAGAATTAAGCCAAACCAAGAGACCCATGGGGATGTATCGTGATTATAAAAGCTACAGAGTTCTGCAAACCAAAGCTTCAAACATCGCCAGGAAGTCAGGGTGGGAGTGAGATTCATTACAAAAGTGTGAACTGAACTCCACTCGGCAGAGTCCTCAATACTAACAAGGCTATGCAGAGCTGTCTCCATATTTCTCCTCCTGAGAGCAATCTGCCCTTCACTGGACCACCTTTGCAGTCCCAAAACATAGCTCCATCAGAAAGAAGGATCAGGACACGGTAGGCAGAGGGGGTCAACATGTCTGAAGGCCTTACAGACACTGATGAAAGGGAAGCAAGAAAGTACATCAAGGAGACGCCATTCCCCCAACTGTGCCAGAATTCTTCTGGAAACCCCTTGATTAGAAGACCACTCTAAGGTGGAAGCTATCTCCTTCTGTGCCTCTGGGTTTGGGGACTAGGACAGACAGAGTCACCTCTGCTACCAGGGAACTGTGAAGGTGCCACTCAGTGAAGGGAGGCAGGCAGGGAAAGCAAAGGAGAAAGGGGAAGATGTCTGACCTCGGATGAGAAGTTGCAGTATGAAGGCCGGAGGGCTAGGTTAGGGGTCATTGCATGTGCTCTGGGGACCGATCTTATTGCCCTTCCGATGAGAGAGGGCTGTGCCAACCTGGGCAACTGCAGAGATAATCTCTTGAGGTCAGTCCCAACCTAAAGTACTTATTTTTATGTCTCTGCCTTGGTGTTAGGTAAGTGTTTTAAGATATGGCTCGTGTGCTTCAGGAACCAGAGGCCCAAACAGTGAGAAGCAGCTCCCGACAGTGAGGGAGTCAGAAATTGAGATAAAATAAAGTGTAAATAAGCCCCGTTTTAAAATAGCTTTCAAAAACAGCAGAAATAAACCACAGCTGAAGCCTCCTTCAAGCCAGGTTATCCAAAGCTTTGAAGCAGACCGATAGCACACAGGGACCTCACTCTCGCTCTCATTCTCTCTCCCAGGGAGGTGTGGCAAGGGTTATAAACCAGTTCCCCAAACTTTGAAACTACGGGGGCCAACTCAAACCAAAGGCTAATGTGCCAACCCTGCGCTGAGGCTGAAGGGGTTGTCCTTGTCTTTCTCCCACAAACCTGACAGTATCTTAAGACCAAACCTGAGTCACTTAATGGAAGAGGAGAAACCGTGTGGAGGAAATAGATGTTTCTCACTGAAGGCGATCACCGATTACTTCATAGTTCCCCAAGCCCTATCCGCGTACACAGCTACCATTGAGAGTTATGGGGGAGGGAATTCGGCAATACATCTGGGCGGCTGCCCTGGAGAGCAGTGGCGGTGGTATGTTGGGGCTGCTGTGCGCTGTTGTCTCTGGTAGCGGAGCACCCACGTTGGAGAACAACAATCAGTTCTCATGCTTTCTACAGCAGTAAGTACTCTTTTCAGCAAAGCCATGACGATGAGCAGGGCTAGAACCATTTAAAAAGAGAGACTTTTAGGCCTAAAGAATAACACGGCAATGACCATGGAGTGAGAAAGCCTAAACCGTGTTCACAGCACGACAACGACGAAACCACTTAACAAAACAGCCCAGGTTTGCAACTGCTGTGGTGCTTTGAACTGGCCTAGGCAGCCATCAACCAGCTAAGGTGCCCCACTGCACGAGGTTCGGCACCACCCAGGACCTGCAAATGCTGGGTTGTAGAAGTTGCAGCCTATGCCCCTTGTGGAGCCGAGAAGAGCAAGTACAGGAAATGGAAAGGAGCAGCGTCATGCGCACCACCATTTTAGCTTGGGACTCTCAGCAAGGCATTATGGGAAATGCCTCCCCGGGGCTCGCAGGAGTGGATGGTGGGACAGAGAACAGGTATGAGTGAATACAGCTGCTGTAGGTGAGATGAATTTTCCATTCCATTGAAACTTAGAAGCACTCAAATCGAATTTTCGTGTTGGTGTGACAATGGTGTTTTGCCAAGAAATTAAACTTAGTAACAGGCAGGTGTTTCTGGGATGCTTTCAAATCGCACTGCCTGGAGAGTCTTAGAGGAAGTAGATACCATATGAATAATCAAGAAATAACTAATCCTTTCTAGAGAAACGGGAAGAAAAATAAAAATAGTGCTGCCTTCCTCGTATTGTTTGGCTGCCATTGCTCCCCTCCCCACGTCCTGTTATTGCCAGAATGCTAGGTGACCTTTTCTGTGTTTAATTACCCAAAAGAAACAAGAGATGAATGTCAGGGAAAGAGAGGAGCAATAGCTTGTCAAAATAACCACCCCCAGGGTCTTTCCTCTTTCTGGAGGATATGCAATATTATTAGCGTGAAACAAATGGAGATTAAAATGGGAAAAGGCATATGTCTAAGACATCAGGGAAGGTAGAATATGCTCAGAGTTGAATATAGTCAAGTAACGCCATGTCTTAGAAAGTAAAGGCTGTCTGTTGTTCTTTGGAAGAGGGCAGCTCTTAGAGGGCACATTGCTGAGAATTTTAAAACCAAGTTAAAGAGAGATGCTTCTAGTCAGAAAGTTCTCGTGATGATATCCACTTCCCAGCAATACAATCTTTCCCACTGGCTATTGTACAAACAGAGTCTCTTATATAAACAAGCTGCAGAGAGTAGGGAAAATGCTTCAGAGCTCCTGACATGCAGTCCAGTGTCATACGCCATTCTCTCCAACTGGCCATAGAGAAATAACACTAATCTCCCCGCTCATTACTTTATTAGCATCTGACGCCTTAGGTCCCTAATGAAATCCACTTTACTGCCCTGGATTATTTCCTGACTCAGTGACTTTTTCATTTCCCTATTATGGGGCTTGATAAAAGCTTCAGGGAGTGACACAAGGGAAGTTCCATTTGAATTATAAGACTTCTCATTTGCAATTCGGGCACTGAGACAGGACACCTAGACTCCCTTTGCAGTTTCCCAGTCAGTGTCTATATAAACGGGGACAGTACAGAGTCCTGGAATGGGTGGGTACCAGGGGCATCATTTAAGTCTACACCAGTGGTTCTTAACCTCCCTGATGCTGTGACCCTATAATTCCTTATGTTGTGGGGACCCCAAGCATAAAGTTACTCTCATTGCTACATCAAAACCGTAATTTTTCTACAGTTATGAATTATAATGTAAATATCTGATATGGGGGATATCTGATATCCATGTGAAAAGATTGTTCTGACCCCCAAAAGGGGTCAAGGCCCACAGGCTGACAACCAGTGGGCTAGGGGAAATGAGGAATTTGCTGAATCGTGCATGGAGGAGTGAGGAGGGAAGACCACATCTCTTTTAAGGATGATTTGTTTGGGTCTTGTTTAGCATCTACTCAGAGATTAGAGAGGTCTTGGGACTCCCCAATGGATGCCGATCACAGAAGGGATGTTTTCCACACAGATCTGTCACCTCCCAAGTTTAGGAGAGCACTATTCCAAAAATCTTATCTGAAGTTACTCCAGATTCGGCCTAAAGCCCCACAGAGCTGCTTGTCTGGTTTGCTTTCTATTTCTGCGGAAAGGCCAAAGACGACACGAGGAGGAAAGGGTTTATCTGCTTTATTTGTCCCAATCACAGCCATCACTAAAGGAAACTAAAGTTCAAGGAGGGCTGGAACTCAAGCAGGAACCTGGGCAAGAACTCCTGTAGAGATCACAGAATGACGCTGTGTACTGGCTTGCACCCCAAGTTTGCTCAGCTTGCTTTTTATACCGCCCAGGGGTGGCATCACACCACAGTGACCTGGACCTCCCACATCAATCACTAATAAAATGTCTTATAGGTTCAGGTTTCTGATCACTGAAATGCTTCTTTTTATAATGCTGTCCGGCCCAGAATGACAGACACCAGGACCATGTGCCGCACTAACTGCATGGGTCCTCAATTAATGCTTACCTAAACCCACATGTGTTAGCATTCCGTCTAAGCTCCACCCCCACAGTTACCTGGCAACAGCCAACAGCCATGTATGCTCTACCCCACAGTCACCTGGTAACAGCCAGGTATGCCTGACACTGTAAAAGGAGCTACTTGCCCCCTCCTCACTCTCTTGCTCTTGCCCCTGCTTCCTCTTGCACTCTCTTGCCCCTTTCTCCCTTCTCTCCACTTGCTCATGGCCGGCCTCTACTCTACTCCTCTACTCCTCTCCTACTCTTCTCTATGCTCTCTGTTTCTCTGTCCAACTAACCTTTTAACTTCCCTTCCCATGCCCTGAATAAACTCTATTATATATTGTAGTGTCGTATGGCTGGTCCCTCAGGAGGAAGGTTGCCTGAGCATGGACCCACTGAGGCACCCCCTTCCCCCAGACCTCCATAGAACGTAATCCTCTCTCTCTCTATCCTTTTAAAACATAACAATGTGGAAATCATGCCAACTCAGTGGAATAATGACAAGAGACCTTTAGAGCTTGTTAAGTGATGAAGAATCAGCCCTCATGAATGACATTGGTGTCTTCCTAAGTGAGGCTCCTCAGAGCCGCTTGCCCTATCACGGCTGGGTAAGAAGATGGCAGCCTGTGAGCTAGGAACTGAGCTGTTTCTCACCACAGAATCTTCCGTGACACTGGCTCTTTAATTCACCTATCAGAAACGTGCATCTGCGCCGTTTAGAAGCGATCTGGTCTACTGTGTAGCCACAGATTAGACTAGCCAGTGACTAATCAGACGTGTGCATCCACCTGATGGACGCCTGCTGTGGCTTGACTCTCCTGCCTATAGGCATGCATTTACCGCCTTCCAAAGACCTAGCTGAACTACTTCAAACTTCTTTCTCTCTTTTTCCTTTCCATTCAAGATTAGCTATTGAGAAAAAGAAAGAAAGAAAAGAAATGAACAACTTCATCCTTCTGCTTTGGGTACTGCAATGGCCAGGCAAATTCTTGATAGGACCTCTGACTCTAGCTTGCGGATTCAAAAAATGAGTGGTCCAGTCTTCAAGTGGTAGCCTGGAAAAGATCAAATGTGGAGACAGCTCATGAAATGTGACTCTAGCATCTCTTCGCAATGTCTTTTAGTTGCCTTTGGTAGCCAACAATGTGAATTTCAAGGGCTGAAAGTGACATTTCAACTGTGCCAAGGAAGAAAATCCCTTCTTTCCAATCTATTTCTATTTTATTATTAATTTTTCAAATGATAACTTGCTTTGGCCTGTAGATAGCATGTTCATCAGTGTCACAGGTAACTTGCTTTGGGCATGAGATATGTTGAGAATTGGCTTCATGGTGTCTACCTTTAACACCATCAGCTTCCCCTAACAAATGCATCATCTCTCCAGTTTCCACATCCAAGAATACCATTTTTCATGTCTCAGCTTGAGAGCCTTGATTTAAGTCCCATTTATTTTTACTTCCATCCCCAGTGCTAACGTAGAAAGGTTCAGACTTGTTTTCATACGCACTGAGATGTCAGAGAAAATTTTTAAAGAGGCAGATCTTTTTTGTATCAGTCAGTTAAAGACTAATTACAACTGTGCTTTCCAGCAAACCAGTGATTGTAGGCTAATTTTCGGTTATGAAATAGAAACTGAGGTTAATGAGGCTAATTGTGTTTACCAGCATTTTTGAACAAAAGAAAAGAAGCCAACTCAATTTTGAAGAGAATTCTTTGTCAGGAACAAATTGGAGAAAATTGCTACAGTCGTATCAGCATTTCCTCGAACCATTTAGTGCCATGCTTGGGAAACGTACTCAAACACAAGCCAGCAGTCCAGAAAATCGAGTCCTTAGACAGCCGGGCTCTTCTGATCCAAAGGGCACCATTGCGCGACAGTGAAAGCTTCAGTCTTGACAGTGATGTGACACAGAGACATTCAAGTGGTCAGACCTTGCTCTGTCCCTTTGCGTGTGAGAGCAGCTGGAGAATCGGGGTGTGCTAGTGTCTGATATACAGAGATTCTGTGGGTCCTGGTTTGCTGGGGGAGGGGGCACAAGCATAGAGCCTCTGAGAAGGCTTTCACAGACAGCAATGGCTTCTGAGTGGTTAGTCCCATCCTGCCCAACAGGAAGATTGGCCAGAATAACTACCAGGAAAGACCTTCAATAAAGGATCTGAGGTGTCTTGGGGCAAAGAGCTCACCAAGCAACAGAACAAATACTGTTTGAACATAAAGAACATGGAATACATATAAACAAGATGCCCACCTTTCACCGAAAATGGGTTTTGCTATTTGATGTCAAGATATCACTCCCGGGACCATGAGGTGACTATGTCCTGGAAGGGGTTGATCTGAGATCGCAAGTTACTTCAGATTTAAATTTAGACTCCAACATCTCAGCGTCTCTAAGGGCTCCACAGACCATCTCTACAGACTCTAGGTAGATGGTGGTGTGGTGCTTTAGAGAGAACAGTCCTATTTGAAATGCATCGCAATGACTGCAGTTATTCTGTGCCAAGCATCATGTTTTCTTTTACTTGTGTGTGGCAAGTACATGTGCATGTTTGCGTGCGTGTGTCTGTGTCTGAACATGCAGTGCCCTGGGGAAAATGCTGGATGTCCTCTATGCAGTTTTGTAAGACACTCACTGAACATGAAGCTTCCTGTTTCAGCTAAATTGGCTGGCCAGTGAGCACTGGGCATCCACCTGTCTCCACCCCTGACGCTGGGGCTATAAGCATCTGTCGCCACGCTCAGCTTTCACGTGATACTGAGGATTTGACCTCTGGTCCTCCTGTTTTCACAGCAAGCACTCTTAGCCACTGAGCTGTCTTTCCAGCCTGGAACACCCTATTTTAAGGAAGCCAGGCATCCTTAGCCTTTAGATGGCTTGGAGCAATTATAAAGCCGTCATCTTCCTGTTTGTGATGACATAGCTCTGATGTATGTGGATGAACCAAGCATGTGCTGTCTGCTGCAGACTGTGGGAACATGTCAGGGTGGGGCCCACGCTGGAGGTGCTTGCTGTCTTTCTGACATCAGACTTGCCACAGTGGACAAAGCTGTTCATTTGGCTTATGAGCACTGCACCATGTGTAATGAAATGCCTCGAATAAGACCAATGTATGGAAAACAGTAGAAAAATCCTAAGCCGTTTGTATTAAGCTCAAGTGCAGCCATTTTGGGGTCTCTCTTAGCTCCCCATTGTCACTCTGATGTTTAGGGTTCCTGTACAGGACTGCGGGTGTGATTTGGTATGTTATTTCTCAGAGACAGTCTTGCATATTTGTCTTCCTAACGCTTTTCTCCTTGCAGTTGTAAGGTCTTAGATGATGGGATGTTTTCACCGTGTTCCTCACATCCTATAACGATGACCTAAGATCACCATCCTATAAGTATCCGTGAAAACACAAACAAACGGGAGGACATATTTGTGTTTTCTTGAAATAAGAGCCAGGGCCTCAAGGGCAAGAAAGGTGAGGATTTAGATAAAGGAGGCTGACGTAGGGAAGCACAGAGGGAGCCAATATAAAAGTGACACACTTGATTGGGTGACAGAGCTAGGGACCTGGGGAAGAAACAGGTGTTATGCTCACAGATGAGGAACTGTCACGGCTGGATGAGGAGAGTTGAGACAGAGTTTGGAAAAACTGGTCAAAATCTAAGACGCTTACATTTGCCCAAAGTCAGTTCACTGGTCTCTCTCCTAATGCTGCTCTGAAATGCATGCTGGAGCTTCTAGGGTGGCTTACGTGAGCTGCGAAAAGTGTTTATGGTGGTGAGTTTGCAAGGTTGGAAGCCTGCTGCCTCCTCTTTTTGGAGGCTAGAAGAGCATGGCATTTAGGTCAGCAGCAAAGATTTAGAGCTAATCCCATATATAAGCACACAGCACTTTATCAAAACTCAGGCCAAGAAACTGTGTCATGAGGATCCAGGCTGTGTCTCTATGCACAATGCAGCGTGGTCCCTGGATTAATCTAACCTTTAGGAGAACCATCATGATCCTGGCTCTTGGGATCCTATTACTAGCTCTCCAGAGCCAATGGAATTAATCACTCATTTTTTTACTGTGTTAGCTTTGGGATGTCACAGCTGTCCGGGGCGCAGGTTTTCACTTTGGATTTTCCATTTTCCCCGTGGGATCCACAAGCTCAATTGAGGAGATAAGCCCACAGCCATGCTGCTACCGAAACCTGCGGAACCCTTTCGAGATGATGGGATAGCTCTTTTTCTGTTGCCACAGGCCTGCCTGTGAGCATCTGCCTTCACGCTAAGGGCAACTTTATTACAGTAGGGCTTTGAGGAGGTTACTTGAATTTGGACATTCTATCCGGCACTGCCCAGAGCCATCCACAGCAGATCCTGCCCCATGGGGCACACAGCACACAGAGCTCAGCTCAGTAACACTGGTTATGCATGAAATAACTATGTCTTGTTTCTGAATAGGAAACCAGTACAGAGTGTCACCCAATATGGCTATGCTTGGACAATCTAGGCACTGTTGTTTGCAAAATCATAACAACAAAAAGCATTCTTACATTTTATAACAGAGGAGAAAAGAGTGGAGGAGAGGGAGGAGGGAGAGGCCATAAAGGCCACCACCACTACCAAAATGTGACATAATTGTTTTTCTTATTCTAGAAGACTTTATAGTCTCCATTTTAGACAGATTTTTGGTTTTCATTCTAAAGGTTAAGGGAGACAGGAAAATTCCTAGGTCAAAAATACCCAACCCTCACTCTTCTCAGAATCTGCCTGTCCATGGCTTCAGAGTCATCTCTCTAGAGCCCAGTTACTCTCTCACCTGTTACTCTCATACAGCGTGCTTTCTGCTTTATCCTCCCAGCCTGCATTTCAGCCCCCACCCTCCCTCTGCCAACTGCCAGGAGTGCCCAGCATTCCTGAAAGCCTGGCTCAAAGCCTACCTCCTCTGTGAGCTTTCACTCCCTCCCCAGCATGGCCGCCACATGACACCACACATTGTCCACTCTGTGAATTACAATCTTACAGTGAGGGTAGTGTTTAAAAAAATGCGTTCCTGCCTACATGAAATGAATTTTACTCTCTGTGCTGTGGTTGGCATCATGTGGGTATTTGGGAAATTTTTAATGAACAAATGAAAGAGGGAATTATTAAGAATAAAATAGAAAGGGGGCTGAATGTTCACCTAAGTGAAATTATTTCTAATAGGGCAGTATTCTGAATCCTACAGTTTCTCCTGTGGTTTACACTACAGAGTTAATGCCTCTGAGATGAGTCCTGTCCAGTAGCTGATATGACAGGAAGAGCCTATGATGAGCTAAGAGAGGCAAAGGTATCTGTCACCTAGACTTGAAAAAGAGAAGTGTTTCAATAGCAGAGCAGGATCTGATAGTCAGGTGTTTGCTGGTTTGAGTGTGCTCATCCTTGTGGCCAGAGGGTGGGAGGCAGGCCATGGCTGAAGAGTGTGGACCATGGAGTTGAAAGAGGAAGACTCTCTTCGCAAATAGAGAAGCACTTGACATTGAAAATAATCACACCCAAAATGCCAAAAGGGAACTTGCAAGTTTCTAGAAACAGCCTGTTAGTTACTTTTCTGTCACTAAGCTAAAACACCATGACCAAGGTAGCTGATAGAAGAGACTGAGAGTTGGAATTATGGTTCTAGAGGCATGAGAGTGTCCATGATGGTGGGGAGGCATGGCAGCAAGCTGCACGTATAAGAGTGGGAGCACGAACGTGAGATCTCACATCTTCTAACACAAGCATGGTAAGAGGGAGCTGAATGTGTTTTGCAAAGCCTTTCCCCAGTGACCAACTTCCTCCAGTAAGGCTCTACCACCTACAACACCACCAAGCAATGCCATCACTAGAGACCAAGTGTCCAAGTGCTTGAGACCCTGAGGGCATTTCACATATGAACCATCACACAACTGTAACTTTAGTACTTCAGCAAAGTATGTAAGAAGTGACCACTGCTGTGAAGAACAACGTTCTATTCTTCTTCATATCATTGGCTGGATGTCTATGTGTTCTTCAACTTTAAAAACATGCTAATAGTTTATTTCCTTTACTTTCTGGCTAGGCTGAAGTGTGTGCAGCAAACAGGCGTGGCCTTCACCAAGGCTATGGCTAACAGCAAACACAAGCACACTTCATCCCACAAGAACCTAACAAGCCAAGGGTAGATACCATTGGTAAGTCACCATTGACTTGGCTTGCAGAGTTTTATAACACAGAAAGTTTTCTTATTGAGAAATAGTAATGATTTCTTCATGTTGCTAGCATTTCACTGGCAAGGTTTAAAAAAAAAGAGCAACTGCCACTCACATGTGCTGCGTAGTCCACTGGTATTAAGGACGAATATGACATGCTGTGAAAGGATAAATTCATAGTTGGGGAACAATGGGTTAAAGAGAGGCCCACCCCCTTGTTTTCATTCTCTCTGCAGGCATGTGTGGCTATAACGAAAAGTGTATTTGCTAGGACAATAAAATGTCAGCTAAAGCATTTTCTAATGCCAAATGAGAATCCAAAAGAAAATACTGGTTGTTGGAAGAATGTTGCAAGATTAATTCAATTATAGAATCTCCTGGTTCAAAACCACTTGAAAGATCATCTGATAGTAGCCTTCAGTGAATTATTGAATCCTGGCCCAAGTGGGCATCAGCCTCTGCCTGGCTCTTTTCATAAGAAAAAAAATCTGCAGAACAGGGCACTTTATTGTTTAAAGCCCTCAAAGCAATCTGCCCCCTTGAAATTCCATTCTAGTTCTGTATTCTGGAGGGACACAAATGCTTCCTCTCTTGCACATCAGCCCTACATACCAGGTATGCAAGTTTCCCGGGATGTGCCATTTAAGGAACCATATCCTACCTGACATGGTACCCTAGAATAAGATTAATAAAATTAAGTCAAGTTTGTGGTTGGCAGAGATAAGCTTTGGAAACCAACTGAGGAGTGGATGCTTGAGTGTCCAAAAAATGCTTATGGGAAGAAACTTAGCCTTGCATTGGGTGTCTAGAGATGTGCTCTCTGAACAGCAATTAGACTTGGACGATATTGTGAAGATGGACCAAAGGATAAGATTAGTGGCCTTATAAGGTGAAGCAAGGGGACACAGTCTCTCCCCCACTTCCTATCTCTTTCTCTCCCTCTCTCCCTTCCTCTCCCTCTCTGCTCTCTGAAGACAAGGCTAAAAAGAAGCCATCATCAAGTCAGAAAAAAAAATCCTTCCCAAAATCTTAGCCACAGTGCCACTCTGGTATGGAAAGTTAGCCATCTGAAGTTTAGGAGCCCCGGGCCATGGCACCTTGTTTTAAACACCCAACCATATAATGCAAGAAATCTGAAAGGCTGTCCAAATGTGGATATCACTTACCATCCTTAGTGATTGTAAGTTGATTCAAAAGTAAGTGGCCTGAACTGAGAGTTGCTGCCTGTATAACACAGTAACTTGTAAAGATTTCTTTGAAAAATAGGTAAAATGTCTCATAGCTTTCTGTATTGGCTACATGTCGAAGGAGTAATGTTTCTGACACGCTGGATAAGTAAAATATACTGTATCAAAATTAATTTCATCAGTTTCACTTATGCTTTATAATGTAGCTAATAGACAATCTAAGCTCATACACATGTGGTGGCGGGAGAGATAGCTCTGGACTTAGGAGCACGTGCTGCTCTAGCACAGATTTGACTTTGGTCCCTGACACCTAATTCAAAACTCTCTGTAACTTTACCTTCAGGGCTTCCAGTGCCCTCTTCTGGTGTCTGTGGATACCTGCACTTAGGAGCACACAGACACAGACACACACACACAGACACACACACACAGACACACACACACAGACACACACACACACACACACACACGTACACATGCACAGATACACTTGCATACAAATAAATAAATAAATAAATAAATAAATAAATAAATAAATAAATAAATAAATAAAAGCAAATCTAAAAGGAAGGAATAAAATTGCGATGTGACTCACAGGCTTTCATGGCATAGTGCCCTGTGGGCAAGGAGCTATGTGCAGCTCTGGGACATCGTGAGTGCTCTTGTTTCTGCTCTAGCTTGCCATTCCTGCCTTTCTTTATCCTGTTATCTCATATTCTTTCTCTTCTGTGTGCTTGCAGCAGTGTGGCCTATCCTTCCTAGTGACCAACAAACTTTAATTTTTTTGTGTGTCATATTTTAAGTTACCACCCAGAAACCTGTTTTCACAGATTCTTATAGACTGGCCTTCACTATCTGTCCTGATTCATAGAAATAGTATGCAGGTATGCAGCTGCCTACATGTGTTTTGTTTTCTCATTCGCTGTAGTTGATGTCTGACAGAAGCAGCAGAAGTCAGGAAGAGGTCATTTTGACTTATGGTTTCTATGGCTCTCAGTCCATCATTGTGGGGATGGTTTGGCACCGAGAAAGACTCACTCGCATGAGCAAAGAAGTTTGTGGTGATGATTGTTGCCACGGTGGAGACTAGGAAGATGAGACAACAGACCAGAAGTAGAAGCAAGCATATCTTTCACAGACCCTCTAATGAGCTGCTATTGCTGGCCAGGCCCCACCTTCACTAGCCTTCAAATTGGCACTGGTGTGAGGACTGAGTGTCCAAATCATGAGTCTCTAGGGATATTTCTAACTTGAACAATAATACTACTGCATATGAGGTGCTGTGCTAAGTACTGAAAATAGAAAAATGAGTGAAATGCAATTCCTTCTAGCATAGAACTCATATTTGAGTATCAAGCACACACTCATGTACACACATACACACACACACACACATATACACACACACACATATTTACAAACATAGTAGTTCAAGTGCTGATGAATCCCACAGTAACAGTTGTATTAGCAGGGTCTCTAGTTCATATTTCAGCCCCAGATAAAAAACGTTAAGTAAGTGACAATGAAGGGGTGGTTAGAAGGGAGGAAGTGGGGGCATCATCAAACAAAGGACTGGGAGAAAAAACTCTTTAAGTATATGAAAGTCCCAAGTTGAAAAAGAATTCAGCCATGTTCAGCCAAGTGAAAGACATCCACAGAGATAGAAGGAAAATAGGGTTGATGAGACTTAGAGATATGGGCATGGACCACAACCACACCAGACTCGTGTAAACCACACTGAGACATTTAGGCTTCAAGGATACTGACAGTGGGTGGCTCTTGACGTCTATTTTTAAAGGTTTGTCTAGTGGCCATGTGCACAGTAGGAAAGAAAGTAAAAACCTATTGAGGCTTTTGTCATTCACACAAAGAATGTAGGTGGCCGAGTCTATGAATAGAGAGTGGGTGGAGCTAACACTTACAGACCCTGTGCTAGACAGGGGAAGCACAGTGGAAAGTACACAAGTAAACAAAGATCAAGTCCCGTTCGGGGGCTCAGGCCTCAGCATCACAGAAAATGAAGTTGTTTTTGCGTAGGAGACAGATTAGTGGGACATTGGAGAAAAAGATCAAGAATCGATTTAGAAACTCTGTTCTTAGTAAGAGGTAGAGAATATAATGTAAAAGGACCAGGATGGAGTTGAGGTCAAGAATTTTTGAGAAGCTGCTGATGTTAGCCATGTTCCTCCTCACTGGGGAAAATGAGCAAACTTCTACCCATCTTCTGTATTAACAGTGGGAAAGAAGGAAGCTTGTCTAGCAAAGATTTGAAGTGGGATCTCAGAAAGCATTGAGAGTCCATATGACCTTAGACCAAGAGTGAATGGTTTTCGGGCGTGTTTTCAACAGTCTTCTGTTCTGAGACATTGCTATCTTTCCCACTTCCTAGCCATGGGCATCACCCAAAGATTTCAGATAAGTTCTACTGTTTGGTTTCCTGCACACTGAATTTTTGCTCTCAGTATAACTGTGTATATTTGCCTGAGTGAAGCAGAGTTAACTTTGAGGCTACCTGGAGACACCCAGAACACCTCTTTTCGCATCCAATGCTTCTTCTCAAATGTTTGCAAGAATGAGAAAGAACTGTGAGCCTAATATTACAAAGTACACATTATGTCAAAGTTAAACACCAGAAAGCACAGCTGAGTCTCTCAGGAAGCTAGTGTACAGTGGCTTATTTTGTGGGTCCTACTAGAGGACATTCCCACCCAAGCAAACTGGAGCCCTTCCTAACTCTCATGCTATTGGATGTAGAGGAGATTCAGTGAAAACCACCAAGTCCCAAGGAAATCAAATGCATCTATGTTTGCAGTGCCTTTCTTAGTGGCAACAAATGTCTACTGGGTAAAAGAATCCCCATGAGTAGCCAATCAGAGGGCAGGCCACAGAAGACTGAAGATGACTTAAGAAGTCCCTGGAGGAAAGTCCCCTTTGACCCCCATTGCATTGACGGTCATGGCAGAAGCTTCTACTCTGTCACCATCTTGGCATATCCCGTTGGCTTCTTTCTATTTTTATGCTTCTTTGAATCTGTCCGTGGATGTGGATCTTGGGGGCAGGTTTTCAGCAGTTCCTGATTCTAGCAGACTTTGCCCACCTACCCCACCTCCTAGTCATGGATTTCCTCCAAAGATCTTTAGATGAGTTGTGCCATTTAATTTTCTTCACGGTGTTAAGACTTCAGGTTAGCTACGCTACCTGTGCACACCCACGCATCTTAAATAAATATGTAATTTTCCAAAAATGAAGATTTAAAATTACCTACAAGCAGTTACGAAACATGTCAGGCACACAATGGAGATTAGTCAAGTCTGAAACAGTAAAGAGGAACAGTGTCATTAGGCAGACAAACTGACCCAAATTCAGTAAGTTGTTCCCTATTGTTAGGGTTTCATAATTATGGTATTGGTTCCGTCTCGTAAAGGTTGATCCATCTTTATGCAACACATTGTTCTACTGAGAAGACTCAATATCTTTCATCAAAGCAAGGTACTTGGCTGGAAACTATAGTTTTCTACTCAGGTCTTTGCTGATATATTTTAAAATTGAAATCTTGCAGCAATACCACCAAAATACAAAATAAAGCAGCAAAAGACAACATATACAAACTTAGACCTGACAAAAGAGATTAGAAAATGTAGTGCTTATTTTTATACCGAGTTCATATATTTTCCACATATAAATGATTGAAAATAATCTGTTTGGGGAGTAATTTTCAGTGCAAAATAAATCATTTTTTTTTAACCATGAGCATAACAAAACTATAGATAAAATATTATAAATTCTTTTAAAAATAATTCTTTAATCTGTTTCAAATGAAAATAAATCTAGTTTTTCTTTTCTCTATGACACAAAGGAATATTATTTTGGCTATTTTCCATGAAAACACACAATGTCTTTTTCTCTTTATGGAGTTATTCTGTTCTTTGTTGATATCTACAGGCCACAAGTCTTCTGCCCATGCCAAGATCAACAAACACACAAGTCCATTCTATAAGTGTACAGCATTTTAATAAAACTAACTTGCATACTCTTATATGCTCTTAGAAACTGTACTTAGAATGTAAATTACAAGGCAAATAAGATATAAATAGATGTTATACTGTATTATTTGGGGTTATTGACAAAAAGGGGATATATATTTCTTTGCACACGCTTTTTTTCCCAAAGATTCCCCATCTACAGTTAGTTGAATCTGTGGATGCAGACACTGTGGATGGAGGGTGGGAAGATGTTCACACACACACACACACACACACACACACACACACACACACCAATGGTTCAGCACACGCTAGAAACCCAGACTTAGTTCCTTTCTCCTCTTCATCTTCACTGCCCAAGGCTGTCCCAACCAATTCACTTTTTTTGGGTAATTCTTGTACCTCTAGAAATAAAGTTGTAATAGCATGTCTTGCTGAATTCAAAAGCTTTTCTCTTAGCTTTCATATATAAAACATGAACATGTGACTTTCTTTACTGTTTGTCTTAGGGTTTTACTGCTATGAACAGATACCGTGACCAAGGCATCTCTTAGAAGGACAGCATTTAATTGGGGCTGGCTTACAGGTTCAGAGGTTCAGTCCATAATCATCAAGGCAGGAACCTGGCAGCATCCAGGCAGGCATAGTGCAGGCAGAGCTGAGAGTTCTACATCTTCACCTGTAGGCTGCTAGGAAAAAACTGGTTTCCAAGCAGCTAGGAGGAGGGTCTTAAACCCATGTTCACAGTGACACACCTATTCTAACAAGGCCACACCTCCTAATAGTGCCACTCCCTGGGCCAAGCATATGTAAACCATCATGTTCTATTCCCTGGCCCCCATAAATTTGTTCAAACATATGAGTCTGTGGGGGCTATTTCTAGCCATAGCATAATAAAAAGTACATTTAGTCCAACTTCTAAAGTCTCCATAGTCTATAGCAGTCTCAGCAATGTTAAAAGTCCAAAGTTGAAAGTCTCTTCTGAGATCCATCCGATCACTTAACTGAAATCCCCTTATCAAGACAGGAAACCAGCTGGGCAAACTCAAACTCTGCATCTCCATGTCTGATGTCATAGCAGTTTTCAGATCTCCAACTTCTATTTCATCTTTGTTGACTGCAACAAACTTCTTTCCTGGACTGGTTCTCCGCCCTGTTAGCAGCACTCCTCAGGAGATATCCTATGACTCTGTTGTCTTGAAAACCCTGAGTCTCCAAGACAGCTTCAGCGTTATAGCTTCTTGTTTCAATGTTTGGGATCCAGGCATGATCTTCTAGGCTCCTCCAATGGGCTGGCATCACTTCTCCAGTTCTGCCCTCTGTAGCACTCTAAGCAGGTTGATCCACTCCACTACAGCTGCTGTTCTTGGTGGTCATCCCATGGTGCTGGCATACCCAATACACTGGGGTCTTCTGCTGCAACTAGGCTTTATCCATAGCCTCTCATAGGTTCTCTTCATGGTGCCAGGCCTCAAATCCTTTGCATGACCCGCCAGTCCTGGGCCATTCACTGCAGCTGAGGGTATACCTTCAACCAGTGTCCTTCCATGGCCTCTCACAGTGCTAGGCCTCAGCTGCTCTTCATTATCCCTTCATACCTTCAAAGCCAGTACTACCTGGGTGACTCTTCCATGCACTGCAACACAAAGTACAACCTTAGTTATCTCTGGAACACAACTTCTTTGGGCTCTCAGAAAACACTTCCCAGAAAATTTCACCTCAGTGATGCTGGTCTCTTCTTAATCACCACTAATTTCTTAGTTCCAGCTAACCAGCATCAATTGTCCCAGCAGTCCCTTCTATTCTGGACTCTAAAGCCAGAGCCATGTGGCCAATGCTGCTGAGTTCTGCTGCTTGCAGGAACTGGAACATGGTCCCTTTGTTCTATTAACATTATCACTAGCTTTCTGATTTCCAACTTCTTTACTGCCTAAGCTTGTCTATCCTGGATCTTGCCCTGTAGATTGACTTTGAACTCAAGAAATCTTCATGCCTGTCTGATGGGATTAAAGGTGTGTACCACCATGCCTAGACTTAAGCTTTTCTTCACCTAGAACTTGCTCTGTCCCTGGCTGGCCTTGAACCCAGAGATCTGCTTGGCTTTGTCTCCTGGGATTAACAGTATGTACAACCATCCCTGGATCTAAACTTAGCTGGATAGGGTCTTGTCCCCACTCTGTTATTTCCTAGAACATGGGATTCATGTCCATTTCACTTCCTGGTGCCCCTTTAATACTCAGACCATATATTTTATATTTTTCCTTTCTAAGCTTGCTATGCTTGTTCAGAATGCTCTTCATGAGACTTAACCAGAGAACAAAATCTCTGATGGGCTTTTTTGAGACTTCCTTTGTCAATTCAATTAACATAAATTTCTTTACCTTAGACTCAGGTAGACTCTTCAGGCAAGGGCAAAAAGCATCCACATTCTTCACCAAAATACCACAAAACAGTCTCTAGGCCATATATTAAAATTCTTTGCCTCTGAAACCTCTAGAACCAGGTTTCTGCAGATCAAATCACTGTCAGCAACGAAGTCTTCCATATTTTTATTAGGCTGGACAATCAAACCCCACTTAAAGCATTACATGGCTTTCCAAATCCAAAATTCCAAAATCTACATTCTTCCAAACAGAAGGATGGTCAGGCCTATCATAGCAATACCCCAGTCCCTGGTACCAACTTCTGTCTTAGTTAGGGTTTTGCTGCTGTGAACAGACACCATGACCAAGGCAACTCTTATAAAGACAACATTTAATTGGGGCTGGCTTACAGGTTCAGAGGTTCAGTCCATTATCATCAAAGCAGGAGCATGGCAGCATCCAGGCAGGCATAGTATAGGCAGAGAGCTGAGAGTTCTACATCTTCACCTGAAGGCTGCAAGTGGAAGACGGACTTCCAGGCAACTAGGGTTAGGGTTTTAAGCCCATGCCCACAGTGATACACCTATTCCAACAAGGCCATACCTCCTAATAGTGCCACTCCCTAGGCCAAGCATATACAGACCATCACACTGTTCCCTTCCCTTCTCCCAAAAGTGACAGCTCAAATCAAACACCTTCTGAGCAGTTGTCTTTGTCCCTGTACAAGCTTTTCCATTTCTTGACCCTCTGATGTTGACGACCTTCTTGTGATGTGAAGAGGGATTTCTCTCCGCCTGTTTCCTGCCCTGTATGACTGAGGCTCTCATCCCTGCACACTCCATTGTCAGTGTTGAGGATACTTACATTACATTCTCTCCTGCACTCACATGTGACAAACTTATTTTACAAATAGGAAACACTGGAAAGAGTGACAGAAAATATATTTGTCTTATTGTCGTTATGTAAATGTTTTTATTATTATCTGGATCAGGGTGCTGGAATTACATTCCCTGCTTTGCAAGGTTTGATTGTGATCTCCAGTTAGTGGTAAGAACATATCTATTACAAAGCTGAAAGCCTGTGTCCACTGTCCTCTACCATATAGCATAGATCCCATTCTATTTTGGAGATATATATATATATATATATATATATATATATACACACACACACATATATTTCCTTCTCTTATCTATTTTTCTAATTTGTCTATATTAGGGTGTATTTTTTTCTTTTAACACATCACCAAGTGTCCCTAAGATATCTTGTGAAGACATTGTATAATTTCTTTTCTGGTCAGAGTCTAAACTCTTTTTATGTATGGGAACTTCCTACAGGATGTCTTTCTAAGCAAAAGCCCAACTTTCTCCATTGCAAACTCAAAATGTCTCCAGGCCGCTTTTTATCCCACTTGTGCCTACACCATGAGCAGGTTATCCAGGATTCAGCCATCAACTCTTGCTGCTCAGGAACTGAGTTTGGAAAATAATGACACACAAAAGTAAGAACCATAAAAAGTTGTTCCTTTTAAGTAAGGATGGTGGCAACAGCCAGTGTAATGAGAGCACATGGGCCCCCCAAAAGAGGCATGAGGATGTTCCACATCTGTGCCAGCAGCTGTAGGGGAACAAGCTGCCTGGACAGCCTTCCAGAAGGTCATGGCAGAAGCCTTATGGTAGAAGCTGTAGCCTTTTTGCAAATACCCAAGTGTTTCATAGCCTACAAGTCACTAGTGTTTCCCAAGTATTTCTACATTAAAAGGTTTCTCATGCCCCCTCTCTGAATAAACATACACTTTATTCCTCCTCAGACCTTGGAAGTTTCTTGCTTCAGTTTCTCAGCATCTAATGCTGCTGTTTAAGAAGGCTGGTATCCATTCATTCATTGTTCTTCTCGAATATTTAAAACATCATTTCTTCAGGGCCAAGAGGTCAGTGCTAAAGCATTTTCCTAACAGCACAAGTACTGTTACTTAAGTCCCGAGTTCTTAAAAATCTGAAAAGTTTGGAATCGGCTCCTCTAACTCATGAGGCTGTGCCCAGAGGAGGGTCCCTCCTTTCTTTGGAATCAGTCTCTTTCCATTGGAAGATGCCAGAATTAGGGTTCTAGGGCAATTTCTTTTCTTCTTTTCCCTATCCCCCACAATTCTCCCCATTCTGGAGAGCTTCTTTATTGATTTGATAGCCACTTTCAAGATGTTTCCTTTCCCTGCATATATTATCCTTTCTTGCAGTTTTCTATCTTCCTTTTAAATTCTCTTTTCTAGGAAATAGTTTGGATTTCAATCTTTCTATTGTTAGTTTAAATTTTTTATTTGGTTTTAGTTTCCAAACAGCATCTTACTGTGTAGGCCAAGCTGGCCTCGAACTGGCATTAACCCCATTTCTTCTGTTTCTTGGTGCTGACCCTAGGTGTGTGTCACCACATCTGACACAGTTACTGTGCTTTAATCCAGAGAAACCTTTTGTTTGTTCTTTTCTCTTGGTACCTCTTTATGTAGCACTGAAATACTGTCGTCCAAATGTATTTTCCTAATCTTTCTGAACTTAATGTTTAGGACTGATTGATACATTTCTCTTTTACTCACTGTTCTCTGCAGCCTTTTGTCGTGTGGTTTGGTCTCTGGTGATACTTTTTTGGTTTTTGCTTTTCTGTTTTTATGACTGTTAACACACCAGCTGGATAATGAGAGTTGAGCTCCCTTGATATTGTGAAAATAAAACTTCAGGTTTCCAGAACACAACACAATTCAAGAATTCAAGCCATCTAGACCTCTCTCCTGCTGATCATCAGGAGCATGTAGACTTAACAGTTAATGTTTGTTCAAGGTGATGTGCTTTCTGGAATAAATAAATAATTATATATGTATATGTATATGATATATGTATATACCATATATCATATACATATGAAACTCTGAAAATGGGATGAAGTCCATTGGGAACCCAGAACTCAGGCACCAATATCCAAATAGACTCCACTTGGGCAGTTCCAAGATTTTGGATGTTATGGATGCACTGCTCACACCGAGGGCTGAGAATCGGCTTCTCTTACTGACAACAGAGCCTCCTGACCTCTAATCTGCATCAGTCACCCACCACTACCAGAGATAAGTGAAGAATTTAAATATCATCTAGGTTATAGATTGTGTTGCCAATTGGGTAAGAATATCTTCATTTCTCTCTCTCTCTCTCTCTCTCTCTCTATATATATATATATATATATATATATATGTATATATATGTGTATATATACATATGCATACATATATACACACATATATACACATATATAATATATATTATATATATACATATAATATATACATATATAATTTCCATATAACTATGGAGAGTGTAAGCCACCTATAGACATTGTTACTCAGAAGTGAGAAAGCCTTTCCTAGGCTTTGTGAGGGCCAAGCTTTATAAGGGTCAAGACAGCACAGCAGGCAATGTCTAAACATTGGTCCTTTTACCAGCATTCTTCTCAGTAAAAGGAGACCTGCTATCAATACTTCAACAAAACACAGGCCTAAACTCAAAGCCAACCTTCTTTCTCTCCTCCCCCTTCTTCCATTTTTTCTTTCTTAAGTACTGGGAATAAAGACCAAGACAGCACATACATGGGAAGTACTCTACAAGTGAGATGTATCATACCACAAAACAAATATTAACAAGGCAAGAATTGAAATTTCTAAAAATAAAAGAAAGAAAGAAAGAGTGAATGAAAGAAAGAGCAAATGAAAGAGATAAGAAAGCAAAACTTGAAGATTCCTCCCCTTTCCCTCACATTGAAATCTTAGCTGTGTCAAAGGAATTTCCACTTGGTTCCTGGCTTGATCTAAAGCCTCAAGTCTGAGAATGGACCACTTTCCCCATTTGGAGCCCATAAATACCTCTTTGGAATAGGCAGAAGGCTGTCTTGGGTGGTGGAAAACATACAAGCAGGGAACCAAGCTCAGAGTATAGCCATCAGTTTGTCTCTGTTCAAGTTGGGAACATGGGTTCTTCTTGTCCGCAAAAATGGACTATCACAGCAGACAACACATCTCATTCAGGAGTCCCTGTGAGGACTGACTTTTCTTCTTAAAGCTTGAATACAGATATTTCAAAGTGCAAGTTGCCAAGCAGGAACTTGACAGCATATGGCTGCTCACTCTTTCAACCTGGATGGACTCAGTGTCTAACTGTAACCCAACACAATCCTTATAATACTCTTTAATGGGGAGACAGGGGGAAAAAATGAATGATCCTTTGAAACAGCTCATTTAGGAACAACAGCTAACTTGCTATGAAAACACACTTTAAATCTCTAACAAAAAGGTTTTGCCTAATAAGGCTGGTGTTTTCCAGCATCCACCTTCCATATGAGAGTTAGCTGTGGACTCAGTGTGTTCTGGAAGGATCCTCAGATTACTGATGGATGGGAGAGATAAAGACTCCCGTTGGGTTATCTGGCTATATTCTATTGCCATGCTTGGAATTTGCCTGTGCCAAGACCAGGAGCTGTTGACCTTTCACAAATGAGGCAATCGCCTCAATGAACAGCCCTGATAGAAAGAACTGTAATTGGTGTGCTTGAAATTGCAAAGCCCCAGAGCCACCTCAAGCTTCCTCAAGTCAGAGGCATTTGTCATTTTTTTCTTTTTGTTAGCAAGACTATTAAACCTACCTGGAGTTTTTACATCACCAACTAAAGTGTAGAAATAGAATGAATATAGCAGCTATCTCTTGTTGAGGGCAGGGAGTAGGTTTTTGTCCATCAGTGATGTCTACATTGTTTAGTCATTTAGCTCAGCTCACAACGTTTATAAAACCCTTGATCTCTCTTCTGCCCTGCCCCTACTAACCAATGTGACAATAAGTGGTTAGTATCCTAGTTTGTTTCCTGTTGCTTTAACAAAAGCAATGACCAAAATCAACTTGAGGAGGCCAGGGTCTATTGTACAGCTTATAGTCCATCATGAAGGGAAGCCGGGGCAGGAGCTCAAGTGCTCCTCTTGCATGCAAAGATGGTTGAGCTTCCATTATGCTGCCAGTCAGTATGACCTTACGGTGTTTGTGCAGGTGTGGGCCTGTCACCCTTTGCTTGCTGCCTTCACACTCAGTCAATATCAGAGTGAATATGGATATGAACTGGAATGGTCTAGATTACACTAAGGCTGAAAGTATGAAGCATGCATCAATGTCATAACTTGAAGGTAGCTTCTTCTCTGTGAAATACTGTGTAGAATCTTCCATCACTAGATATCTTAGTTAGGGTTTTACTGTTGTGAACAGACACCATGACCAAGCCAGCTCTTATAAAGGACAACATTTAATTGGGCCTGGCTTACAGGTTCAGAGGTTCAATCCATTATCATCATAACAGGAATCATGGCAGCATCCAGCCAGTCATGGCACTGGAGGAAGTGAGGGTTCTACATCTTCATCCAAAGGAAACCAGGAGCAGACTGTCTTCAAGCAACTAGGAGAAAAGTCTCAAAGCCCACCCGACAGTGACACTCTTCCTCCAACAACACCACACCTACTCCAACAAGACCATACCTTATAATAGTGCTACTCCCTGGGCCAAGCATATTCAAACCACTACCCTAAGCAGCAGGAGAATATAACCCTAGGCATCCTCTACTACCTGACCCTACATGGAGCTAACACCCCTTAGACATGGGGTCAGTAGCCAAGAGGTTGAGATCATTGAAAGGGCAAGGGAGAGACACTGGAATCAGCCCCTTATAAGGGCTGCATGGCTGGGAAGGTCAGCTGTGAGACCCGAACAATGCTATAAAGTCCAGAAATGCATCTCTTTCCCAGGTGTGGATGCAGGTGTCTTCCTGGAAGGGTAGCCTTCACACACCTGCCATTCAGGGACATATACAGGAAGTCATTTGCTTCTAGGAAAGTGATTCATCAGCTCCTCACCCACACCAGACTGTGATGCTCTCATCTGGGCCTGTTTCAACCGAAAGGTACTACAGTGAGCAGTGCCTTTTTTCCTGAAGATTTCCTACTCCTATCTTTTATGTCCCTTGCATATGGCAAAGAACAATAAGATAATATATGAGCAATGCTTTAAGCTCCTTTGGAAGGCAGACCTCTCTAAGTGCATGATATTAATAACAGCAATATTTCTGTTGCCACGAAGACAGGCCAGGTCTATCTTTCACATGTCCTTTTAAGTCATTTTCCCTGCGGCTGCCTTTTCTGGTAAAATGGTTCTGAATGAGCCATACAAATCTCTAGTTTAAAAATACTCATTGGGGAAAGTGCTAGTTAAGCTCACCTACCCGGAAGGGGGATATTCTTATATTTGTTTCTTGAAATGATGATGGCTACAGTAGCTCAAGAGTGGGAAAGCCATTGGCCCACAGAAGATGTTAGAGAGGCAGCTGATGTGGATAGTAGAAGTGCATAGATGGCCATCTCCCCATGATCAGAATTCCAGGCCCATTCCCTGTAGTGCAATGACCTAGAGACCGAAGCCTTTCCTGAGAGCTGTGACATACTGTATCTAGATAACTGAAAGCTTCACTACGTTCAAAATCAGCCTGACATTGATATTTACAATGGAAGCAAACAATAACAATAGCACTGAGAGTGTTCACCGCTTATAAACATCTTGCTGAACTCTATTCCCTGATTCCTTTTGTGTAATGCTCTCAGAACACCGGGTGGTGAAGACTACCTTCAATACGCTGAGACTTTTCAGTGCCTTGCCCAGTGTTACACAGCAACCATCTGAAATCGGAGTTACACGATAAAAGTTTGGGTTGTATTTTTTAAAAGAACACAAAGGAAAAGAACGCGTTCCTTTGCGGACACCATTCTCATCTAGTCAGTAGTACTTGGCATGATAAGTTTTGTGTGTCAACTTGACTGCACCACGGGGATGTCCAGATATCTGGTTAAATATTATGTGGGGTATGTCTGAGGTTGTTACTGTCAGCATTGATGTTAGAATTGATGAAGTGAGTAATTCAGATGTTCCTTCCTGAGTGGATAGCCGTCATGTAATTCATGGCAAGACTGAATGGGACAAAAGACGAAGGCGGCTTGCATTTTCTCTGCCTGGCTTCCTTAGCTGGGACATGTATCTTCTGCTGTGGTGCTCGTCATTCTCAGGGCTTTAGAACTGGCCTGGAAGCCATATCACCAGCTATCTAGCTTCGAACCTACACCACCTGTTCTCTTGAGCCTCACCAAGGCAGGACAGGGGATAGGACTTCTTAGCCTCTATAAACCTATGAGCCAAAACTACATACTAAACTTAGTCAAGCAGACATAAATATCCCCCCTAAACATACAGAAAGAGAGGGGGAGAGAGAGATGCTAGGCGCTATTGGTTCTATGAATTTGGTGCCATTAAGTCTGAGTCTACAGCGGCTAATAAATAAAAGTACTTATTTTAAAGAATTAGAAGCCAGCCCTAGGGATAAGCACGAAGTGAGATCTAAGCTTCCAGGTTTGCCACCAAGAAAACCATCTGAAGAATTATGAGCACTTGGGATGTGCTCATGCTTCACGGTCCACCTTCCTTCATGAATAAAATTAAAGAAGTGGGTGGAGCCAAGTTTTAGTCACCCCGAGCTGTAAGGAGCACAAAGCTTTGATGTATAATAACTTCTTTTCTACCTTTGAATCTACCAGCTACTTGCCATACGACCAGAAGAAAGTTCCAGTCTGTCTGTGCGTTAGTTGCTCACAGACTAGAGATGATGCTGTCCATTGCACAGTGGTTAAAGCATTGAATTGGCTGCTGCATGTTAGAGGCCTAATAAAGGATTTGACAGCTGCATCACCCTAAATTATAAATTTTCCGAGTCTTGTAAAATAAAAGAATGTTCAAAACACCAAGGACTTAAGAATAAAACCTACTTTGATGGGTGGAGTGCCGGACTGACTGTTCTACCCTCTGTGAAATCCTTAATATTCCTTTTTGAGGTGGTCACACTTGAGCAAGTGCCTCTGCACAGAGATTGCTAATAAAATGAGAACAAAGGAAATCATGAAGAAACCATCCATTCAACAAGCAAATAAAGCCATTGCAAAGCCACCCACTGCCCTGACCACAACAGTCTGGCAGGTCACAAGGCAGGCATCCAAGGGCCACTGGAGAGAAGCCTTATTATTAGACAGAGCCCAAGGAGATCCCAGCCATTCACAGGCTGCAGCCAGGGGGGGCTCAGATTATCCACCCTTCCCTAACAAGCCCTCACATCCTCAGGGGATTGACACAGCACGAGGCATAATTAAGAGGCTTCTAATTCACCCACTGCTGGGCCTTGTTCTAAGGAAACCAAGAGTGAACTTGGTATTATTTAGTCTTAATGAAGGCAAACAAGGCTAGGTGTTAAAAAGCCTGTGACTTTCTTGTGTGAGGGCCTAGTATTTGGCCATAGTACTCACCAGACACACACTCTGTTGCTTCCCTCTCAAAAGAATGTCATTGTGAAGCAGACCAACTATGACAATGTAAATGTGTGCCCCAGGGCTAACAGAGCATGGTGCCAAAAACTGTATTGATCCTGGTAGATCCAGACAGCCCAGTCCTCAGCGGCAGGCCTGGGAAAAGGAGGCTTTGCTGCCCAAACACAAGCAAAATAAGTCCTTTCGTCTAGAGTGTTCTGTCAAGTGCCTTCTTTATTTAGTCTGCCCTTTGTCACATTCAATCAGAGCCTTGAATATGAGAATCCATTCCATCCGTTCCTACTGTTCTTGGTCTACTTTCCTTTTCTTCCTAAAGCATCTGCGAGCTTCATTTTAAAATTCCAAATGGATAAGCAAGGAAAATTAGTTATTTTCCAGTTGCTCTGTGAACCACCAGATTCAAACTAATTTGGCCATCCTGAGACAAGTAGGGAGTGTAAATAGTAAGGAAGTGTAATTCTGTAGATAACAGCTGGAGCTGACCTCTAGGTGCCAAGAGCCTTTCCTCTTTGAAGATGAGGATTTGATCCTGGTGGCTCTTCCTTTCATGGCTAGAGGTACATTCTGACTGGGCAAAGTGGTCATGATGAATTGCCTTGGTAGAAGCAGGTTAGAGACAGGTATGGATGCCAGTCCTGACCAGTGAAATGTGAGAGGAGGCCACAGGAAGTCTTAGGGGAAAGTTAATCTGGGTATGATGTTGCAAGCCTGTAATCCCAGCACTCCAGAGGCTGAAGCAGCAGAGCTGTGAGTTGGAGGCTGCCCTTAAACACATTTGATACTTAACAAAACTTTGTGTTGACAAAAGGGAAGGGAGTCCAAAAAGGAGTGAACTGTGGCAGGAATTATCCTACTTGGTAATATTTTGTGCTGTAAAATATATTTTCCATTTATTCGATAAGCCCATTGTGTTGGGAGTTTTTTGTTTTTGTTTTGTTTTTGTTTTTTGTTTTACTTGTGGTTGAAAACATTTAAACTGACAGATGATAACTGTTCAAATCATTTTGTCATCACTCTCTATGAAAAATGCTGTCAAAATCAATTTAACACCATCATAGGGAGATTTGAGCAGCAGGTGCATACTGCTTCTCCCCAGCTTCCTTTCCCTCTTCTCAGGGAGGTGAGCTGGTGCCTCTCTAACTCGAGTGCAGAGAAGGATCATCTGTGGTTCTGTATAAAAAGTGATTCTGATTAGGTAGGCACAAGGAACACGTGAGCCCCCCGAGGTTCCCAGTGCTGACACTATTGTCCCTTCAGCCACTCTTTCTTCTACTGTTAGACTCTGTATATATTTCCCTGGGTGAACCGACCACAGCGAATTACTGGACTACAAGCTCATTCAGAAACTGAAGCTCATCTGAGATGAGCTAGTGGAGTGACAAATACTTGTTGAAGCCACTGAAGAAGATTTTTCACTCTCAAAAAGAGCACCTGGGAGAGTTCTGTTGGATGATAGTTTCAAAATATGAACGTTAGGATCATGATAGCCACTTCTGTTCAAAAACACACATGAGACAAAGCCCTGAGGACCAGGATTGCAGAAGCAGGTAGAAATGACGCCTCCAGGCTGACCTCTAACCCAAAGCAGAGATTCTCTTCTATCCTTCAAAGACATGAGCTTGTTTGCAACTTTCCCCCTTGCTAGAGATGTTTTGGGTAACTTTCTTGTCAACTGCACTAAATTATGCCGTGCTAGTCCCATCGGTGCTTCAGATTATAGAAGAAAAAAGATCAGAAGAGCAATTAAAGATGATATCTGCAAGATCTACCAAAAGCATCCTTTTCTGAGAATCACTTTACCTTTTTATAAAAATTATAGAAGACTACATGGGGCAGGTATGGGGTGGGAAGAGGAAGACATTTCTACAGAGGAGACCCACACTTGTCAACCGTCCCTGCATGTGTGACAAGGACAGGAGTTTAAGCCACACAACCTTCTCTGTGCCACACAGCACAGGTATGTTTGTACCGGTCGCGTTGTTTTAGGCACAGCAGCTTTTGGATATGAGGCTAATGGCTGGGAAGCCAAAAACACTTCTCTGTCTTGAACTCACCATGTTGATTCAGGGTAAGCCCTTCAAATCCTCAGACTGTCCCTTGTTCCATATTTTTTGTGGGCTCTTAAAGTCTTCATGGTTCCTTTTCTGAAATCATCTTTTTCCTCTTTTATATTGCTTTAGAAATTAAGGTAGATGGTACAAAGCCAAGCGCCCACTATAAAAAAAAAATTTAGTTCTCTCATGTTTTGATCAGTGTCTCACAAAGTGCTGGTTCCAAGGCCACGCATACTGCCATTTGAGCCTTATGCTTATAAGTGTCCCCCAGTGAGTCCTGTTCATGGCACTGGGGTCCCAGGAGTGATATTTCTCTGGCTTTGCCCCTAGTTGTTATAATTCCCTACTTTCATGTGGACACCAGGGCATTTCCCTTGCTATTCGTCACAGCTTCCTTGACCTTCAAACCAAGCCTGACTTTGGGCCTCTCTTTGGGCCAAGTTAAGGATTCAGACATAGGAAAACTGTGATAGACTACTTTGGTTAGCTTCAATAGAATCACAGGTAAACCAGAAGACAGAGGGCAGCTTGGCTACGAGAGAGAAGGTGATGTAACAGCATGGGAAGCAGGTACTGGTGTGGAAGTCAGAGCATGAGCGGCCCCAAAGCTAGAGGTGACTGTACACGTAGAGAATCAGCCTTGACCAATCTTGATTTTATCTTAAGCTGCTTCAGTCATCTACTTTGGGAATTTAAGATATATGTCTACCACTTTGGGCTCCTAAATTTATAGTAAGTAGTTACAGTGGCAATAAGAAACACACGACTAAGACTTAACAGTAGTGTTTAGAATCTTCCACCTTTTCCAAAATCCTTGTAGCAAGTCTGGTTCCTTCTCTCGGTTAGGACAGTTCTGGCATGGATGTCCTACCAGCCTTAAAATGTAGCCACCTGTGTAAGGCTTGCCAATAGGTCTCGAATGGCAGCATTTTGAAATTCTACTGCTGTTAACTTTCCTGCCACTTCTCATCTTCAAGGCAAACATGTTGTTTGCCTAGAGAAAGAGATGGGCCAACAAGCTCCAACTCCATGTCACTATGGTTTGATCTTGTGAAAAATACTCAAAACATTGCACATCGTTCTTCCCACTGGTGAACACTTGCACCATACAATACCGAGTGACCATGAAGAGGAAGACACCCTGGTGCTATGGAGGAAAAACTCCAGTCAATTCAGCAGACATTATTTTAAAAACCTAATAAATGTGTGCTTTTTTTTACCATATATGTATATATTCTCCTAGGAATTTACTGTGATCAGATTAAGCCAAACGAGCAAGAAGATGCAGTTTTTTCAAAGATGTTGATTGCAATTCAGTTTGTAGCTGCAAAAATGAGACGAAATGGACAATAGTTAATTAGAGGCTCAGCAAGTATATTGTGATAATTTTTTATAATTGAGTGATGTCACAAAAATTAATGACATGGGAAATACATGGAATTATGAAGAGAAAGAATCAGGTTATAAAACAATGTTTATGTAGTTTCCTACATGCACATGTATAGAAATAAATTATTGGACTGGCATACATTACAATGTCTAAGAAATTATTTTTTGGCAAGATGAGTGGTTACTTGTAGTGGTTTTTTTTTTATCCACACCTATATATTAAAAATCTGCCCATAATAAGTGTGTTACTTGTGTGATCTAAATGAAAGAAACATTCATTTACATATGAAAAATCACATCCTTAGTTCAAGAATCAGGTTCCTGGCTCTCATCCTGAGCTCCATAAATACCAGTTGCATGACCATGGGGAAGACATCTCATTTCCTCAAATCCAATGTCCTCATCATTAAAACAACGGTAGGGATGCATGCAATTGGCCAAGGGAGGTGGAGTGGACAGATACATGGGTGCCCTAAATGATTAGTTCATTTGCACTTTTATCTAAAGATTAGGCATCGATCTTGTTTATCTTTGAGAAATGAGAATAAGATCATTTTTCAAGTGTTAGAAATGACTGACTTAGATACTAAACCCCTTCTATCAGCTGCATTCTTCGACTTGTTTGCTACGATTTTCATATCTACTCTCACATCTTGTGCCAACTATTCAAATCATGCCCTGCTTAAAAAATGGGCCATCTCTAAGTGGACAGGAGAAAGGGCTGGAGTCCTGCAAACGTGATGGTAGAGTCCCTCAAGCACACTCTGGAATCTTCGCAATGCTTCATGGGAAGGACTTTTCCCAAGTCCTGATTTGGGCACCATCCATGCGTAAGGCCCGAGGCTCCTCTTTGGCCCAGTCTTCCATTAGTCTGTGTTCTGTAGATGGATGAGACCCATCATCCTGTCTTCCCCATCCTTTTGTTGACAACCACACACATGAAGAAAAATTCCCCTGAGAAGATATTAGTCCTACTCATCAGGTACACACTGGAGTCGTACATACTAGTCAAGCCGCCTTCTACATGGATAGTTTCCTCAAATTCACAGGTTGAAACTTAACTGCCAACGGCACACGGAGGTGAGCCCATTAAGAAATAACTAGGTTATGAAGGAAGAGCCATCACCAATAGAATTATGACCCTTGTGAAGAGGCTTTAGAGACATTTCTTTGTGTCTTTGTCATCGGAAAACACAGCAGGAAGGCACCCTCTAAAAAGTGGAGAGCTGGGACTAAAGACATGCCTGGGTGCTGACAAGAGCACTGGGTGCTCCTCTGGAAGACCGATGTGTGATCCCCAGGGCCCACATTGTAGTTTACAACTGACTAAAATCCCAGTTCCAGAGGATCTGAGCCCCTTTTCTGTCCTCTACAGGCACTGCCTTCGTGTGATGCACATATATACATGCATACATACATACATACATACATACATACATACATACACACATGTATTCATACATACATACATACATACATACATACATACATACATACCGACTTCAAAGCTCTGGGACAGGCATTTGCCACCATATCTAGGTCAGAGCCACCAAGTTTTAAACACAAGTGTTAACATGTTTAGATTTCAGTGGGGCAGTCCTAACTGAAGGAGTTAGAAACAGCATTCCCCACCTAAGGAGATAAGTTTCTCTGTACTATGAATTAGTCAGAACACAGTTATAGCAGCAACGTTAAGAAGATGAATGGGCTTTGGTGCAACAAGCAAACCTCTGCCCTGTCTTTTCCTCATCTCTCTGGTGAGTTAAAATTCTGGATCCAGACCTTGGACCGCTGTTGTTGCCCGATTAGTGGTTTCCCCTGACGTCTGCTGGGGGTGGGGATTTACTGTATGCACTCGGTGGCAACAATCAGAACCTATCTCTCTCAAGTTTCACAGGACACCTGTGTGATTGTACCGTGCTCCTGCTGAGCACAACATGCCTGTCTAGACTTCCTTCCTACCTGCCCGAGTTGTGTGAGCACCCCAGTGTGTGTATGCTCAGGGCCTTGGCCTCCCAATCTGTTCTGTCTGAAACCAGCCAAGCCCTCATTCTGGCTCCACGTCAAACCTCTCCTAACTAAAATTGTTATGACATTGCCAACAACCGTGAGTCAACTCAATGGCCATCAGCGATCTGTAGTCTCAGATACATCCCAAACTGGCTCCCTGGAGAAAGAGAAGGGAGGAGGCTTGGGCCCTAAATCCTTTGCTTATGACTTAAAGTCTCCTCTGGCACCTCTGGAGCATAAGCTCCTCTGCTTCTGCCCAGAAAACAAAGGCACCATCTGCTGACTCATGGAGAGCCAGCGGCAGGAAGTCATCCTCTTGGCTGAGAGTCATAGTGCTGTATAATTTTGGGAAGCACTCTTCCCTCATCTGTACTTGGAGCTAATACTGTTGGAACAGCTGATGCTTATGCTAGAAAAGCACAGCCATGACTGTTCACCAGGAAGAAAGTGCCTCTGCCATAGCCAGTCACAAACTCTCCTGCAAGGCAGAGAATGATGCAAAACTCTGTCTTCATCCACTTGGTCTTCTCCCCAGACAGAGTCAAAGCCAGGTAGATTACAGGAATCTCTCTTGCCCTTATTTCCCAAAACTTCCCCTCCCCCACTTCCTCACCTGGAGGCCCTGGTTTCATGTTCACAGACAATTACACCATCAATCTATGATGGCCATTTTCCTGGAGTGGTCCCAGTAGGATGTATGACTGAAGGTTCTTTTGTTCTATGACGACTATGACAGGCCAGCAAGTGGTAAGCAATCTCAGATCACTTTGGCAGGTCTCCATGGCACCATGAACCACCTCCTGCTGGCACCTCAGCCCCCATCTGCTTCCATTTGCTTCTCGCATTGTCAATCACACGCCTTCATTTCATCACACCCATGTGGCTCAAACAGGCCAAGGACTGATCTTAAAGAACTCTTAAAGTTCTAGGAGAGAAAGAAGCTTTTTTTTGGAGTAATGTGACTGGAGCCATGTGGGTCCATGGTGATGTTACATAGGAAAAAGCAAGAGTCAGTAAGAAAAGACGATTAAAAGGCATAGAGGAGACTTTGGGAGGTGCCTAAGATTTCATCTGCTAGAGGAGATTGAGCAGGAGGAGCAGCAGCAGCAGCAGCAGCAGTATGGTAGGTGGTTAGGAAATTAAAGTTTAGCAAGCATGGGGTCTAAGCTGGTATAGCTTTAGCCCAACCTCACAGAGACCCCCACAGCAGAAACAGTACCTCAAGGTGATCAATTAGTAGCCTTGACAACACCTAGAATGAATGAAAGTAACTTCTCAGGCAGGCAAGAAAGCCACAAACTGTCCCCAGCCAACACTGCCACTAAATAAGAAATGGAGTGCTATCTGTCAACTGTGGCTCTGGGCCTAGAAGTCCTAGAGAAAATAGTAGGTGCTAGGAGCATGAATCTTGGTTCAGATCACTGCTCCTCCCTCAGTGGCTGGATTTTTCTCAGAAAATATTTATTCTAACTTTATTTGGTCCGGTTGTTTGAATGAGAATGGTTCCCATAGACATATAGATTTGAATACCTGGTCCACAGTTGGTGAAACTGTTTGGGAAGGATTAGGAGGTGTGGCTTTGTTGGAAAAGGTCTGTCACTGAGGGTAGGCTTTAGGGTTTCAAAAACCTTGTGCCATTTTGAGTAAGTTCTCTCTCTGCCTTGTGGTTGCGTCTAAGGATATAAGCTCTCAGTTACTGTTGTTATGCCTGTTACCATGGTCATCATGGATGGTCATGGATTTTAACCCTCTGAAAGTGGAAGCCCCAAATTACATGCTTTCTTTTATACATTGGTTTGCTCATGGTGTCTCATCATACCAATAGAAGTAACTAAGACATTGGGTCATGTTTCTTCTCTCGTCAAATAGGGATAGTAACATTAACTACTACTTAACGAGAAAATGCACATAAAGTATTAACACAGAGGTTGATGCCCTCATGGGGAAGGCAGTCTGAAGCCAGTTCCCAGGACACTGAACGAACTTACAGTGACCTAAGAGCAAGTCTCTGTCCCCCTATGCATGGAAAGAAAGGAAAAAAAATAAACAAGAAGCCTCATGCATTACTGGGTCTTTATATTACCAGGAACAAGTGTCCCTAGAGAGGCCCTTTTCAGAGACACTTAGCAAGGGAGGAGGAGGGGTATGAGAGCAGGCTTGCTTGTTGGACAGTTCCCTGGAGTGGTTTCTGAGGGTTCCTTTTTAAAGGCAAACACAGTAAACCGTCCCCCCAAGGAGTGGCCTTATGTACCAAGGCTCTGAAAACATGCAGATGGAATTTCTGGGATTGACGATGTAGCAATCAGTGGCTGTTCTTTTCTCAAACTGTAGCCCCAAGGGCATTGGCAGCAATCTCTTCTCCACACCACACACGGGTAAGCAAAGAGCAGCTGAGAGCAACTCTCCTGCCAGTCCCAGAGGTACAGATGACCAAGTAAGTGTCTCAGTAGAATACACAAAGGGACACAACTGGCATTTAAGCTAACGATGCTTTCCAGCTCAGATCCTGTGCCCTTTGACCCAGCACTATATTCCAATAGGTCAGAGCAGGCCTGCCTGACTTCCCTAATGCGAATTATCCTCCCTAGTCAATAAAATTTCCTTCTGCCTCTGCGCTGACAATAGATGCGGGCTGCTCATTCCCCCCAGCAGCAGCGGAATCTCAGCTGTCAGAGGGAATTTAAATTAAAGACATAGGTAATCATTTCACTGCTTTTAGGCAAAAAAGAGGAAGGATTTTTATTGCTTTGGCTGCAATCACTTTCTCCTAAGAAAAGTAAAAAGACCTCTAGTTCCCCTTTGGAACAGTATTTTAAAGTGCCCAAAGGGGACTAAAAACACATGGCAACCTTAAGTGGGAGATTTCCTGCGAGAAATTCAAGCCACGCTGCATTTCTGGTTGAAAGCCACCTTCATCCAGAGCTTTCACTGTCCCACAGCATCATATCCAGGGGACAGGGGGAATCCGTGGTTGCAGTGAAAGGAATTTTGAGCAGAAGAAAAGTCACAGGAAAGGAAGGGAAGATGAGAGGTACTGGGAGGGAGGGGAGGCCACACTGAGGTCGGAGGGTATGACCTAAGGGTGACTCTGCAGCCAGGCAGGGTTAGGACTCGGGTAGGTCCATTAAACTCTGGGGCTCCATGTTCTTATCAAAAGTGATTGGAGATCGAAGTTCTCCAAGGCCTTGCTGCCTCCAGTATTCCCTGAGCTTCAACATACTTTTGGCTTCTCACTTTTAGAGTGCACAGGGAGACTGTTTCAGGAGGAGCAGGGGAGAGGTGTGGCTTGCCCTCAGCGCCCTCAGTCTCCTGAGGCATTCTGAATTGAAGCCGCACAGAATGCCTAGTTCCACCCTCTGCTGATGGAAAACGTTCAAGTTTTCTACTTAGCTTTTAAAATAAGGAAAATTTCTTTCTAGCTCCCTCCCTCCCTCTCTTCCTACCTCCTTTTCTCTTGACCTCTGCTCTTAACCACTGAAGAGATACCTTCAAGTTCTTAAGAAATATTTCAGGATGTCAGGGAGAAGTAGTACTCAGGGTCTGTGCTATCCTGGTGGCCTCCCAATATCCTCTGTTCTTGGAAGCTGAGCAGGATTTGGCCTGGTTAGTTCTTGGACAGGAGAAATGGCTCTCTGAGTAGCTATCATGATTTTTTAAATGCAGCCAAAACCTTCACATTGTTTACTTTTTACAGGGAATTTCTAGGATAATTAAAGATTTAATTGCAAAATCCAAAACAAAGCAATGAATGCAAATACAGAGAAATGCGTGGCTAATCCTCACTGTGAGAATTTCAGAGCATGGTGTGGAAAACAGAAATGTAAACAAATAAACCAATTAATTGTCATAACATAAAAACCCAGCAGACTTCACACCCAAACTACCTAAGGTTTATGGCTGAAGTGTCCCACTCTGGTGGTGGACCAGCTTCCTCAGTATACAAAGACCCCTTATTTACTATTTCATCAAAATAGGAGCGTACTTTATTTTAAGAGAAATAAAATATTTGAATTGATAAGTCAGAGAAGAAATAAAAACATCCACCTCAGTAATTACCAACTAAATCAATTTTAAAAGCTGTCAGATGCGTTTTACTCATGACAAGCCTTGTGCTTTATAGTGACAACAGCTACACAAGTCACTGTGTTCAAATACTTCCAGGGCAAGTATGATGAGGCACAACTAGCAGCCATTGCATTCAAGTTGAGTACTTTGACGTGGATGCCTACCCGAGAAGTCCCTCACTGGTAGTCCATTTCACGGAAGTGGTTAGGATACCTTACTAGAGCCCTTTTCAACACCTACTGTCTGTCTACTGAAGCCATGTGTGAGCCAGGCATGAAAGGGCACAGTCCCGCAGATCCCTAGTGGCATTGCCAAGCATGTGTCACTTCCCCTCCATCTTTGATTCGCACCAACAGCACCATGGGAAACAGACTCCATGTTGTTTGTCTGTACAAATAAAACAAAAGTACACTGGCTTCAGGGCTTAAAGGACAGAAATCCAAGACACAGCTGTCTTGTGGATTGTTACCTTTCACTTTCTAGCAGAGAGAGAGAGAGAGAGAGAGAGAGAGAGAGAGAGAGAGAGAGAGAGAGAGAGAGAGAGAGATCACTGGTGTCTTTTCGTGTCACACCCCCATGACCTCGTTTAAAAGCATAGTAGATATAGTAAATACCAATACAGTAAGTCCCAGTACATCCACTTGGAACTGGAGTTTCAGCACACAAGTTTGGAAGAGCAACGTAAGGTCCCCGAGACTCAGCACTGCAGTGTGTTGCTTGTTTGACTGCTTACTTAGCCAGTACTGATGAGGTGACTGCCGTCACGCAGCAGTGCCTTGTGTCTGGGATGTGTGCTCAGTCGACTCATCTTTCCCCATGACATATGAGGGTATATGATGGTAGGAAACCATTAAAAACTGCTCCTGAATGCTTTCATCATCTTTAATCATAGTTGCCAAAACTTGGAAGCAGAAACCACGATGTCCACCTGCATTTAATAAACAAATTATTCCATGGTGTATCATTTCATGTTGCAAAAAAAAAAAAAAAAAAAAAGAGCTAACATGCCACAAATGAAGAAAACGGACACATTACTAAACGAGGCAATGCGACCTGAAAAGCAGTATTATATGTAATTCCAGCTATATGGCATTCTGCAAGTGGTAGTGCTAGAGAGACGGAGAAAAGATGGTCATACCTGGGAGCCAGTGGAGAGGAGGGATGGAGGGATGGAGCAAGCAAACCGTACTTTAAGGACAATGACATCATTCTGAGAGACAGAGGAGTGCCAAACACTTGACAGGGCACTTGTCAAAATGTATAACATTTGTCAAAGCCAGTTGAATGTGCACCACAAAGAGTGAGGCCTCCCTCCTGTGAACTCAGAACGCCAGTTAACAACCATCGGTCTGTCAGTCTGTAAGAAACACACCACACTATGCAAAGGGGAAAGTGGAGGGCGGGGGGGGGGCAGGATTTGGGGGTGAAATGGGAAGTACCTTGAGGAGCTTTCCTCTCACTCTTCAGGAAACTTCAAGCTACTCAAAAGTAGTATTTACTGCCTTGTTTTAAAAATAAGTATAGAGTGGTAGAATACACGATTTCCCACATCCCTCCACCCCTCTTTGCCCCAGGCACTGAAAGAAAGGACTTCAGAAGCTTCAGATGTGGGCATCTTAAACTGACCTTCACCCGGGGCTCCCTACAGGGCTGACCCTCCTGTATGCAGGCCACACACAGTCAAAGCAGCTGAGGCTCGGCTCCCTCTAATATGGCCTCTTAAACATTGCCCCGCAGAGAACTGCAGCTAGTCACCACATCTATCCCGTCAGAGTTCAGTGCAGGAGTAAAAGAAAAGACTGACCGTAGCCCCCGTGTGGCAAGTCAGTATGGAGTACACCTCCGAAGGAGGATGAACCACCTCTTATGACACCTTTGTTCTCTACACAGATGAGGCAGGTGAGCTGGTCACTTACAGAGTGGTTTCACTCAGAGGTCAATGGTAATGAGACACAAAGGAAACTCCGGAAGGAGTTCAAGCTGGTTGTTCATAAGATTTTTTTATGTTTTTAATTACAATTCATTCATAGAGATCCCTTGTCTTTCAGAAGAAAGAGATCTGAGTCTTTGATGCTTTATGAATGCAGCCAGGAATCTGTTACATAATATGAAGATCAAAATTTCAAAGCCCTTTCTGTTTGGGCTCCACACCAGCCACACTTCCTGGTCATCAGACGGCCACATGGCACGGTAAGGCACATTTTCTGATAGCCAGTTGGCAGCATGGCTGACCCTGGCTCCTCACCCCATCCTCCGGTCCTGCAGCTGGCTCTCTGGCCACAGGGTGCAGAAGCATTTCATCTGGCATGGAAGGGCATGGCACAAGAGGACCATCCTGCTTCCACTTTCCTCTTGGACTCACAGACACAGGCATTCATTGCCAATGCCATTCTGTCCTCTAGGGGAAAAGTAATGAACCCACTTGGAAAAAAGACCCCATGAAGTTTGCAGGCACGACAACCAAACTGATTTTGATTATTAGACATTTACTGTAGACATTGGGTCTTCAAAAAAAATACTGCAATGATGAGAATCTACTTTTATGCCTTAGCTCTGTACAAGGCTGTTGTCCTGTTGTACAAAGAGATTCATAGTATGTAGGAGTCACTGCTCCTGGAGAATTATATGACTAAGGGATGGTAAGGTCAGAGGTCAAGCAACATGGCATTTCTGTAGCTGTCGTGAAGATGGCTACTCTGTACCTACACCAGTAAAATTACTTCACTGTAGCAATAATGAATGAGATCTTATTCTAAGTAGCCATAGTTAACCTTCTAAGCACCGTACGTCCTCCAAGTAGAAATTCAGACATACGTATGATAGTAAGACTCACATGGCCTACTATATACTCCATCCATGCTCCACATAACCAATGGGAGCTGGACTTGCAGTCCTTTGATGATATCACATCAATTCATGTTCTCTTGAGCTCTGAGTACTTTCACGTCTACAAACTCATAACCCGAATTGCAAATGTATCTGAACTGGAACTTTCAAGGCTAGCGCCAATAGAACACATCACCGTGAATCAACTCAGCCTCTCTCCTCAATTCAGAAGGATCTGCCTCAGACAGCTCAGGTCGGGGGTGTGCAATAGAATGAGGGCTCACTGTTGCATTGCAAAGAAAGAGGACTGTGAATCCAGCCTTTTCTTCGGAATGTCTGGAAAATAGTATTCAAAGACTAATGTATTCAAATGGCTAAAGTCTTTCCTTTCCTTTCTAAGTTGTTTGTGAGAGGAAAGAGTTCTGTTTAGAAAGCCTAAGGGGCTGCTAAGTTAGTGTGTCTATGTGAAGGTTTGCATAGGGAAGGAGGAAGAGGCTTCCTCTCCTGGACACAGATGCGCTCAGCCTAACTGATTAAGTTGGCCCTGAGTAGCTTTGGCCCCAAGTTTCACATTCATACTTCTGGTTCTACTAACTACTGCCTATGTGTCCAGTTGTGTTAGCAGGTGACAGACAGAAAGGATCATGCAATTCTGTTGCCAGTCAAAGTCTCTCATCCTGCCAAATGTCCTGGTTTCATGGGTCTGGCTTTTTTTGTGCCAATTGGTTTTATTGACATAATTATCCATCCCAGTTTCAGTATATAATTGGATGATTTTTTTTCATAATCTATAACTGTGAGTCTGTTATTTCTCTTTGATGTTAATTGTATGGAAAGGTTGGAAGTATAATTCTGTTTCTGCTCTATCTAAAAGGAAGCGTGAACAGAACTCACAAGGAGGAAAAGGGGGAGGGTCTGTAGTCAAATGTAGTTTAGGAAGATAAATGAGCACCATCGATTGTGTAAGGTCCTGCATGATCCCAGCATCACAGTGCAGATTTCGTTCAGTGTCTGACTGCAGATCAGCCTTGGTTTCAAACAAGACACAAATGGTGGAGAGGAAACCTCAATGCTCATCCTGCTTTAAGCAATGACTGTCTTCCTTTGTGTTCACTGACGCCACTTCCAGTGTAGGAAATATCCAGATGTGGAGTGGAGAGATTGCTAAACATATAGCTTTGCATCCAGATGAGAACCTGGCATTTTAGAGCCAAAGAGGAAATCCTGGAAAATACACTCCTCTACTTGTATTTTCTCATCTGTTTGCCATAAAAATATTCCACAACCCAAAGATCACAACCCCTTTTGGCTTTTAAATATTTGCTCTGAGTCTTTTGTTTTTCCAGTGGTGAATGTTGTGTTTTGTTTCCCTCCCCGCTTGAAGGCTGCCCATATTATCTGAATAAAAATCCTGAAAAAAAAATTCTTCTTCTATCCATCCTGAACTTTTTAAAGCAGGAACTTCTTAATTAGCAAAGCAGTGATTAGAAATTGAAGAATGCGTGTATGGAATGCTTCTTCAAATATCTAAACCCAAGTCATAACAGGAAGTGGAACAAGGAGTTCATTAATGTCTGTGTGGTAGGGGTAGTGATAATTAGTATATCATACAGAGACCTGGATGACCACAGATAACCATGCACTCAGCAGAAGTCCTGTTTGAATTTTCATGTAATGATCCAGTGCTCACCAAATCATCATATCTGGCCTATCCGTGGTGGAGCATACCAAAGTGTATTGAATGCCTCATTAATGAATGATTTACACTGCAAAATGGCTTTACAAAAATGATACTGCAATTTAGAAACTTACCAGTGCAGTTTGTTTGTTGTGCCAAATCACTCAAAATATTGTCCCCTGTTTTCTTGTAATGGTTTTACTAAAGTGATTTGAATATTCTATCATCAGTTATCCATCCTTGACACTTTGTTTTCTGAAGCTACATTTTTTTTTTAATTTAAGGAGTGAGCAGAAATGATATCAAGCCGCATACACAGAAATCAGTTCTTATTTTCCATAAGGCGTTTCTGTGCATTTTTCTCTGGAGACAGTTTATATGATGTGATAGTACTCAAAGTGGGAAGAGACTTGATGAAGTAAAATAGTGTGTTTGACTACGCTGAGCTTAGAGGTTTCTGATAAACAGAATTACCAAATAAAATTTTGCCCTAAAATAAAATGTTATCCTCTGTATTACACAGGAGCTTGGGAGGAATTTAAGGAAACTGATAAAAAAAAATCTGGGAGAGGTACACTAATCTGCTTGAAAGCTGAATTTATAATTGGTAATAGAGCGAAAGCCATTAGAGGGATACTATATTACAGACATAGCGTGGGTTAGTATTGCCAACTTGAGTCACAAATTTGAGTTACCTTTGAGGACAGAACCTCCATTGAGCAGTTAGATCTATCAGGTTGGTTTGTTGGCTCGACCATGGGGCATTCTCTTGATTACTAGGCCGTTGTCAGTTGTCCAATACCTAAGCAGGTATCCCTGAGCTGTGTAAGAACTGTAGCCCAAGAAGCCAGAGAGACACACTAGGAAGCAACGCTCTACTTTTCCTCTGTGGCCACTACTTCAGTTCCAGTCTCCAGGCACCCGCCTTGAGCGCCTGCCTTGACTGGTCTCAACAAAGGACTATAAAGTATAAAATAAAATAACCCCTTCTGGCCAAGTTGCTTTTATCATTGTTTTATCAGAGCAACATAAGCAAACTAAGTCAGAGATTGGTATCACAAGAGTAGAGCAGTGCTGTGAGGAATCTGACCATATTATTTCACAGGAGGGTCATGGAAACAAGATCATGGACTGGTGTGGAAGCCATTAAAGACTATAGAATCTCAGAAATGGAACTGAGTCTTGTACTGTGATATTACTATGAAATCATAGGAAGGAACAAGATCTTGAGGATAAATAAGAAAGGAAAGACTATGGTTTGTAAGTGATATTTATGTGTTAAGTTGATAAGAAGTCAGTATTACTGGTTAGGTTTTGATGTTTTCAACTTTACACATACTAGATTTTCCTGGGGATAGCTAAACCTCAACAGAGGAACTGCCTCCATGAAGGTAGTCTGAGGACACATCTATGGGGCATTTCCTTGATTAGCAACTGAGATAGTAGGGCCTGGTCCACTGTGGGCAGTGCTATACTTAGGCGTGTGGGCCTGAGACGTATAAGAAAGGTAAGTGAGCAAGCCATCCATGATCTCTGCTTTACTTCCTGCCTCCAGGTTCCTGCCCTGCCTTCCTTCAGTAATGGCCCTGTAAGCTGAAATAAATCCTTTCCTTCCTTCCATGGTGTTTTCAATGGTGTTTTTATCACAGCAACAAAGATGCTAATGAGAACAGAAAGAAAATAAGGGCTTTCTGGAAAAGTGTTATTTAAGATCAAGTGAAAGAAAAAAAGGAAGTACTTAATTGAAGGAGTGTGGTTTAGAAAGAGTGTGAAGATGAGGACATAAGCCATATAAATGAAGACTCTATATATTCAGAAGAATATACAGCATTCAAAAATGCAGAGACATCTAATGCAATCAGTGCACAATGAAAAGTGGAATGGGATTGGAGAGCGGATCTAAAAAAGGTGGAGGGCACATCACACACACCTTGTTTAAGCATTCTGCTCTTTATTCTAAGAGCAATGAAAGGCCACTGAAGGGTTCTTTAAGCATGATCACATTTGCATTTAGATTACCCTGACTTTATGTAGGAAATGAACTGGAAGAGGCCAGTTACTACGCCAGCTAAGTCACCCAGGTGATAGATAATGGTAGCTTGGATCAGAATAGGAGGAGAGAGAGGCAAGGGGACAGGTTCAAGAAGGTACGTGACTATTAGGCTCGCTGAAGGCTGTCCCAAATAGGGAAGTATGCAAAGGCAAGTCCACTGTTTTCTCAACCTGTTGAGGTTCAAATGTGAATTCTTCTCCCATAGGTCCGTGAGTTGGGATACCGGGCTCCCAGCTGATAGCGATGCTATGAGAGGTTACTGTCCCCTTAAAAGACAGTCTCTACAGAGGAAGTGGGGTTTGTAGCAGTGCTTATTTCCTGTCCAGTTTCTGCTGTCTGATCCCCTAAAGTGTGACCAGTCCACCTCCACGCATTCTCACTGTATTTGGCTGACATGCATTCCTTGTCCTTACCAAGATGGGCTAACTCCTCTCAACTGTGAGCCCCAGTAAACGTCTTCCTTACAGGGATCTTCTTGTAAGATATTCTGTCACAATCACACACACACACACACACACACACACACACACACACACAACTAAAATGGAAAATATTGATACCAAGAAATAGGGCCACGGCTGTGATAAACCTAATGGTGTGGTTCATATGTCTTTAGAACTGGTTTATGGGAGGAATGTTGAAGATTTTGGAGCTGTAGAGGAAGGGAAACCCTGGAAGGCCATAAAAAGAACTTCATGGGTGGTGGTGGTAGGTGTACAGCAGGAATCTAGTCATTAAAGATAGTACCCATGAGGCTTTAGAAGGCAATGAGAACTCTACAAGGAAGTGAGCCTCAGACGTTTGCATTGTATTCTGGCAAATAGGATGGCTGTGTGTCCACATCCTGATGATGAAAATGTGAATGATATTAAATTCAAAAGTAATAGTCTCAACTCTTTGGTGAAGGACACATCAAGAAGATATAACCTTGGGTGGTAGCATGAGTTTTGCTTGCTGCATTTACCCAGATTTCCTGTGAGACAGAGGAGAAAAATATGAACATATAGCTTGGGAAAGAAAGGAGCATCAATACAGTTAACATCGAAGGCAGACGAGGTATGTATAGCCTGAGACTAATTCCATTAAAGAGAAACTGTGGACTTGGTGTGAATACAATAAGAAGGATGCATGGAGGACAAGAGTCCACTCAGAGATCCACAGTTTAACACTTCACATGAATTTTAAAGGAAAATATCTGAAAACATGAGTCTTCAAGAGTATTCTGGGGAAAACTGATCTCTAGGAAATGCTTTTCCCAGGATTAGCACACAGAGAAGGCACACAGAGACCGCTGCAGTTGCAGTCAAAGGAACCAGGCTAAATCTTTAGAAGGTGGCAGAACTTGGCATCATCCAAGTGGTGCTTCTTTTGAAAACAGGAAAGGAGGTAGTTATGGAGGCTTGTGCTAAAGTTCCAGAAAGCCAGCGAAACTGGAAAACACATGACAGCATTAGCTTTTCTGCAGAGTTCTTATGAAGGTTGTGCATGAAACTATAAAGGCCTAAGTTGAATTAAAGAGACTTTAGAAGATCGGAGATACCCAGAACAAAGATTGTTTGCAGGGAAAAGCTGTGGGCATCAAAATACACAGTGTAAAGAGAGATCATGTCTTAGTTACTTTTATGTAAAAATCATGGCCAAAAACAACTTGGGAAGGCAGGAACCTGAAAACAGGAACTGATGCAGAGGCTGGGGAGTTGGCTATTTACTGGCTTGCTCAAAATAATGCAGACTGTCATAAATGTTAGAATGTGGGGCTAAAATGAAACCCCAACTCCAGAACTCAGAGGAATGAATTGATTTTAGCTCAAGAAACAGTTGCCTAAGACTTTACCAATGTGATGTATACCTTGGGCTTCAAGGGCTTTCCGTGGGACAGTAGATAATTGGGTGACTAAGCAACATCTTACCAGTTCCCCAAACCTTCCCCCACAGTGTAAGGCAGAATCCTTCAGAATTCCCAAGTGTCACAACAATGTCTTGCTTTTCTAGGTTTAAAAAGCTTTTATGCCTAAGGGAACCAACACAGAAACAATCTCCCATCCAAAAGGTATGTATTGGCCAAGGCATCATCTAGAATTTGTCAGTTGCTGCTGCTGAAGGTATGCATGCCACGCTTCGATACCCACTTGTTCTCATTCAAGAATGTCATTGATTTTTTTATTATTTTTAAATACTATATGTCCCAGTTGTCTTTCTGTTGCTATGACAAAACACTGACCAAAGGCAATGTGGGGAGAAAGTACTTATTTTGCTGTGAGATTCCAAATCATTATCAAGGGAGGCCAAGCAGGAACTCAAGACGGGTACTGAGAGAAAGGAAATGAAGTCGAGACCATGGGGACTACTATGTACTGGCATTTTCTCCATCGCTCCCTTAGCTACTTTTCTTCTTTTTTATTAAAATTTATTTATTTACTCAATCACTTTGTATCCCTATTACTGTTCCCTCCTAGTCCCCTTCACACAATCTTTCATCCCGTTTTTTACCTTTCTACTTTGGGAGGGTGGAGGACCCCTGGGTATCACCTATCCTGGCATATCAAGTCTCTGCAGGGCTAGGTACAATGGCATCCCAATTAGGGGAGCATAGTCCACAGACAGGCAACAGCTTTAGGGATAGCCCCTGCTATAGTTATTTGGAGATCCACATGAAGATTAAGCTATACATCTGCTACATATGTATAGGGGATCTAGGTCCAGCCCGTATCTGGTCTTTGGTTGGTGGTTCAGTCTCTGAGAGCCATAGAGAGTCTTAGTTGACTCTGTTGGTCTTAATGTGAAGTTCCTATCCTCTTCAGGGCTCTCAATTTTTTCTCCCAAATCTTCTGTAAGATCCTGAGCTCCATCCAGTGTTTGGCTGTGGGTTTCTACATCTGTTTTAGTCTGCTGCTGGGTGGAATCTCTCAGGGAACCCTCATGCTAGGCTTCTATTAATAAGCATAACAGAGTACCATTAATTGTGTCAGGGATTGGTGCTTGCCCATGGGATAGTTCTCAAGTTGGGCAGATCAGTGGTTGGCCACTCCCTCAGTCTCTGCTCCATCCTGCAGGATAAACTTTGGGCTGAAAGTTTTGTGAGTGGGTTGGTGCACCTATTGCTCCAATGGGGTTCCTGCCCAAATGTAGGAGTTGGCCTTTTCAGGTTCCATATCTCCACTGCTGTGATTCTCAGCTAAGATCACCCCAATTGATTTCTGGGAGCCTCCCTGCCCAGGTCTCTAGCACATCTTTGAGATGCCCCCACCACCAACAGCTGCAGATTTCCATTTAATCTCTTTGCCCCTGGCCCTCTCTCCTGTCTTTCTCTACACTTGATTCCAAACCCAGCCCCATTTCCCTCCCCATCCCCTCACCTACCAATAGGACCACTTGCCCACTAAGTAGCACACCCAACAATGGGTTGGGTACTCACAACTCAACTACTATTTAAAAAAATACCCCACAAATGTGCCCAGCAAACAGTGGCACAATTCACTATAGGAGATAATTACTCAGTGGAGGTTGCTTTTTCCCAAGTGACCCTAATTTGAGTCAAGTTGAAAAAAAAAAAAAAACTAAACAACACAAATGACTCCGTGTTAACTTGACAAACACATCATTATTAAACGATAATCTTCCCCTTTTTATTTATCCACAAAATTTCATGTTAATATTGTAATGTAAAACAAAGTCCAGCTTTTAAAAGCCCACACTCTTTTTTAAAACACTGTCACTTAAAAGTTTAATGGCGCTTCTGGTTTCAGCCTGTACCTGGAGCTGACCCTGTGCCACAGCTCTCTGTACCCTGATCCCATGGGGAGAGAGCTGGATTTTCAGAAGTGTGGAAAATTCTGAGAGCACACATGAGACCACCACTTCTGCTCACATTCCTGGCCCAAGAGGAACCCACCTGGAGCCCTCTGGACACAGGAACCAAGGAGCACTCTGGGACAGGATCCTTCTGGTTTCTCCCTATGCCCAGAGCTGACCCTGTAACACAACTCTTTGTACCCAGATCCCACTGGGAGAAACTGGTCTTCAGGAGTGCTGACACAGGCTTACAAGAGGGTAAAGCCACTGTCTGAGACAGCAAAACCAGCTAACACCAGAGATAAGCAGATGGCAAGAGGCAAGGGCAAGAACCTAAGCAACAGAAACCAAGGCCACTTGGCAATATCAGAACTCAGTTCCCCCACCACAGCAAGCCCTGGATACCCCAACACACTGGAAAAGCAAGATTTTGATTTAAAATCACAACTCATGATGATGTTAGAGGACCTTAAGAAGGACATAAATAACTCCCTTAGAAAAATACACGACAACACAGGTAAACAGGTTGAAGCCCTTAAAGAGGAAATGCAAAAATCCCTTAAAGAATTACAGTAAAATATAAACAAACAGGTGAAGGAATTGAACAAAACCATTCAGATCAAAAATGGAAATAGAAACAATAAAGAAATCATAAAGTGGGACAACCCTGGATATAGAAAACCTAGGGAAGAGATCAGGAGTTATAGATGCAAGCATTCCCAACAGAATATAAGAGGTAAAAGAGAGAATCTCAAGGGCAGAAGAGAAAACATTGACACAACCATCAAAGAAAATGCAAAACACAAAAATCTCCTTACCCAAAACATTCAGGAAATCCAGGACACAATGTGAAAATCAAACCTAAGGATAATAGGTATAGAAGAGACTGAAGATTTCCAACTAAAAGGGGCAGTAAATATCTTCAACAAAATTTTAGAAGAAAACGTTCCTAACCTAAAGAAAGAGATGTTCATAAACATACAAGAAGCCTACAGAACTCCAAATAGATAAGACCAGAAAAGAAATTCTTCCTGTCACATGATAATCAAAATACCAAATGCACATAACAAAGAAAGAATATTAAAAGCAGTTAGGGAAAACAGTCAAGTAACATATAAAGGCAGACCTATCAGAGTCACATCAGACTTCTCAGCAGAGACTATGAAAGTCAGAAGATCCTGGGCAAATGTCATACAAACCCTAAGAGAATGCAAATGCCAGACCAGGCTACTATATCCAGCAAAACTCTCAATTACATGGAAGATATTCCATGATAAAACCAAATTTACACAGTATCTTTCCACAAATCCAGCCCTAAAAAGGATTATAGATAGAAAACTCCAACAAAAGCAGGGAAACTACACCCTAGAAAAAGCATGAAAGTAATCTAATTTCAACTAACCCAAAAGAAGATAGTCACACAAACACCTCTAACAACAAAAATAACAGGAAACAACAATCACTATTCCTTAATATCTCTTAACATCAATGGAATCAATTTCCCAATAAAAAGACATAGACTAACAGACTGGATATGTAAAGAGGACCCAGCATTTTGCTGCATACAGGAAATACATCTCAGAGATAAAGACAGACACTATTTCAGAGTACCTCAGAGTAAAATGCTGGAAAACAATTTTCTAAGCAAATGGTCACAAGAAACAATATGGAGTAGCCATTCTAATATCAAATAAAATGGACTTTCAATCAAAAGTTGTCAAAAAAGATAAGGAAGGACCCTTGATATTCATTAAAGGAAAAATCCACCAAGATGAACTGTCAATCCTGAATATCTATGCTCCAAATGCAAGGGCACCTACATTCATAAAAGAAACCTTACTAGAGCTCAAAGCACACATTGTACCTCACACAATAATAGTGGGAGACGTCAACAACCCACTCTCAGCAGTGGACACATCATAGGAATAGAAAGTAAACAGAGACACAGAGAAAATGAAAGAAGTTATGAACCAAATGGATTCAACAGATACCCATAGAACATTTCATCATAAAACAAAAGAATATACCTTCTTCTCAGCACCTCATGGTACCTTCTCCAAAACTGACCATATAGTTGGTCACAAAACAGGCCTCAACAGATACGAGAATATTGAAATAATCCCATGCATCCTGTCACATCACCACACACTAAGGCTGGTCTTCAATAACAACAGAAAAGACAGAAAGCCCACATACAAAGCAATGTTCTACTCAATGATAACTTAGTCAAGGAAGAAATAAAGGAAGAAATTAAAGAATTTTAGAATTTAATGAAAATGAAGGCACAACCATACCCAAACTTATGGGGCACAATGAAAGCAGTGCTAAGAGGAAAACTCATAGCTCTGAGCGCCTCCACAAAGAAACTGGAGACAGCATACATTAGCAGCTTGACAGCACACCTCAAAGCTCTAGAACAAAAAGAAGCAAATACACCCAAGAGGAGTAGATGACAGGAAGTAATCAAACTCAGGGCTGAAATCAACCAAGTAGAATAAAAAGAACTATACGAAGAATCAACAAAACCAGGAGGTGTTTCTTTGAGAAGATAAAGAAGATAGACTAAGTGACTCTAGTACTTATAAAGTTGAAAAAATGACCAGTATACCGCACAAAGCAACAGGGTTCATTGTGGCATTTTCATACTTCCTTCATTTTGATTCTTCTGCTCCACCTCCCTTATACAAAGTCTACAGAGTGGGAACAGGCATCACCATAGGCAGGCTGTTACAATTGCTTGTGGCTAGAGAATTCTACCCTCCCTTGTTATGACACACGGAGAGTGTAGGTCAAATGTCACTTAAGAGCTCATCTCCTTGTAAATAGTCTAGGCCTATTCTAATTCTGTTACCTCTGGACTCTGTCTAGGTCCATTCTTTGAAGGATCTAAGCATTTTTGCAACTGTGAAGATGGGCTTTCTATACTTGAGTGGTGTATTCAGAAAAATGGGGCAGATGGATTTGTGCTCAGGAGGGCAGTGGCAGTGAATTCTCTTGACTGGGAATCTTTGACGCTCTGTCTCACTCCTCAGGGGCAATTTCAGCCTTCTCAGACTATTTATTGTGATTTGTTTGAGGACAGTGGCATTTCTGGCCAGCAACACCAATCACACTTTGAACAGGCCATTAATAAATGCAGATCCCCAGAACCCAAGCCAAAAGGATTGATGCAGAAGACCTACATGGGGCCCCATAAATGTGGATTTCTGATGACAATTCCAGATAGTTCTGAAGCAGGTGCCAATCTGTGGGCTTTGAACCATTGATGAGAACCACCTGTTTCCCCAAAGCACTTCCTACTCTTAGATCTGACTCAGTACCATGAACTGGCACAAATGCCGAAGCTGAGGGTCCATTAAGAGAATGACTTTTGGGTTCCCATTCAGTGGCCACCTGAAAATTGTGGCCTTACCTTCTATTAATAAATATATATATATATATATATATATGAAATGGGTCATCGAGATAAAGATGGTTCTCACAACTCATTTAAATTTCGGTCCCTTTACCAGATCATAGAACTCATAATTGGTAATTTCACTTTAAAACTAATGCCTCTAATATGTTTGGAATAGCCAATTGAATTAAATTTTTATTTTCTATTTCCAAAGTGGTAATGTCATTGCAAATTCTTAAGCTGTATTTTTTTGTAATTTTTTTTTAGCTTGGCATTTATTTCTGTTCTATAGTGTACCCACATAGAGCCCATATGTATTTCTCCCAGTATTTGAGAAGACAATACCTTAGGATAGCAAAAATAGAGAAGGATCAACTTTCAAAATGTTGCTTGGAAGGATTTAAATATGCACCACTAAACTAAAGCCATTTATCTTCTCTCAGAGTCTCAGGCTTAGCATGGCTGAATTGCTTCCTGGTTGTACCATAGTACAATAGGATTTATTTATTTATAATGAAATGGGAGGGAAAATATCTTTTCAGTCTTGAAAACTGAGCAGTAATCACCAAGCTGCTCAGGGGAGTTCATAATAAAACATTAATTTACAGTTAGAAGACCCAGGGCATTTGCTTACTTTTACTGTATGTGTGTCATCCATGTTCTCTCTCTCTCACCCCCTCCACCCTTCTCTTTCTGGCTCTCCCTCTGTCTCTGTCTCTCTGTCTCTGTCTCTCTCTGTCTATCTCTCTCTTTGTTTCACACACACACACACACACACACACACAGAGAGAGAGAGAGAGAGAGAGAGAGAGACCCCTGTCCTCCAAGGCTGTTGCATCAGTTGGAGGAGTCATATTTTGCTTCCGATCCCTTACCTTCCAGAGTCCTGATGGGAAACCCCTCCCCTTCTGCTTCCTGGGCAGATTCTGCAGGGGACACATTGATAGTTAGCAGAGCTCATAGCTAATGGGCTGCTGGACAGTTCTGTCAAACTAGTTGTTTTCTGGTGTCTTGTCTGTAATATGTAGGAAACTATACGATGTTATTTGTTCCCAAATAATTGGAAATCTTTTTCTGAGCTTGCAGGGGAGGAAATGTTTGGGGCTAAATGGTGTTGGTTCCCTCGGTGCTGTAGTTTCCTTGCGTATATCTCCAAGCCAATGCCTACCTTTCCTCGTCCTTTTCTCTTCTAGGATAAGGAGCAACAAGAAAACAAAACAGACCTGTGAGGATACAATCATGTGTTGAGAGTGAATTCGATGAGATGCTGATTACTGTTGTTTTAATTAACTAGGATGCAAGGAGGGAGCCCACGGGGATGTGACTTACCTGCAGAGAAAATGAATTTGGGGGAAGAGATTAGTGCTAGGCTTCTACAAGGGGGGGGGTTGTATGGTAGCTGTTTGGGGGGATTACATGCAATTTTGAGACAAAGTATTTAGACAATTTCACACATTTAATTTCTGGAACCAAATAAAATAACAACTGTGTTGTTTTATGATTTACAGAGTGCCTTGATAGTCTCAGTTTTCTTTGTGATACCCCATGTCAACATGCCAAGCTGTCTAACCTACATCTTATCCATAGCAATTACATCGAATAAGCTGAAGTCTCAAAGTCCTGCTAAGGTAGGTATCAATAGAGAAGAGTCATGAAAACTTTTCAGATGCCCTCTGCTTCACCACAGCTCCAACAGCAGGCAGCTGGAAATCCTGGAGACACTGATGGCTTCTCACCAAGGTAAAGGGATGGTATCATCCATTACCCATCAAGTGGACTTCACTGACAGGTTAGCAATTACAGACAGGATGACACACCTGTAAAGGGAGAGACGAGAGTGCTCTGTGTGAACAGCTGCTTTCATGGCGGGAGAAATGAACAAAGCCTCTGGCCTCTCCTACGTCAAGGGGAAGCTATGATCCCAAAGAACTGGGAGTCTTCTTGAAGAAGAATGAAAATTCATAGGAGGCTTTGTAAAATTCAAAATGGGTGCCAAAAATATAAACTTGAATTTAGTCCATAGACGGAGAAACCCCCACCCCATTGGAAGCCACACATACATATTTAGCTGAGGTCATGGTGAAGTAAACAGCCCTCCTTCAGAGAAAGCTAACTTTAACAATGTCAAGAACTTATCAAAATTCACTTCCCTGAGCCTTCCTGCCTTGTGTCTCTGCCTCATTCTGGCACTAGAGGTTGGCAGTCAACTGGAGGGAGGCAGTCATGGCGGACACATTCCAGATGGAAAGATCATTTTGTTTCTAGACACTGTAACACAGAATTTGGCAGGCAGTGTGAGCCCCCTGCTGTGAGCAGGTGTCTCTCCTTTGACAAGACTGTTTTATACAGAAGAGCTTGAAATGGACTGCAACCGGTAGCGGGTCGAGCGAGTCAGACTTTTGAAAAGGCTTGGCTAACCAGCTTAGGTGAGGAACAATGACACAGGAAACGAATTATTGGTTTACTAATGTCACAGTAATTCAGCCATTCATTCTGACGGGTGCATGTAGCCTTGACGCTCCATACTGCCAGGCTCCAGTTCCAGCTACTGAAAAGCTTATGGAAACTGTTGGCTGGGAGGAAAGTAAGTCTCTCTCTCCCTCCCTTCCTCCCTCCCCCTCTCTCTCCCTTCCTCCCTCTTCCTTTCCTTCCTCCCTCTATCTCTGTCTCTCTGTCTTCTCTGTCTGTCTCTGTTGCTTACAAACACACACACACACACACACACACACACACACACACACACACACACACACACACACACATGCACACACGCACACACACACACACACATGTTTGCATGCACACACATAAAAGGTAGGGGAAGAGAGAGACTGAAGAAGAGAGAGACAAAAATAGAGAGTCAGTCCTCAGCATCAGAGACTTCACAAAGTCATTCCGTAACCTTAGCTAGTATTGTTACCTTGGGAAAATAGAGCACATGTTCGAAATGCCTTATTCCTTTGAGAAAATGGTTTCACTTTTCTTTCCTGTGGGTTCATGTGTGTAAGTGCTGATGCATGCATGGTTGTCCTCTGACCACCATGCATGCTGTTCTTCACCGTCACCTTGTTTGACATGGCCTTCTGTTGACTGTTGCATATGTGAGGCAAACTGGCTGCTGAACTTTGAAGGTTCAGGTAGGAATTCTCCTACCTCTTCTTTCCACCTTGACATAGGAGCATTGAGGTTACAGATCAGAGCTAGCCTGACGGGCTTTCTCAGGATTTAAACACAGGTCTTCATGCCATGGGACAGCTATTTAATCAGCTGAGATATCCCTCCAGCTGAAACTGTGTTTCTTCCAAACAGCTCAACACAATGAAAAATCTTTAGGTTAATTACTTAATGGTAGAATGGCTAAACAATTCACAATTTTGTCACAATTTCAAATGAATGCAAAACTGTTAAAGGTTATCATTAACTTATGACCCCTTTTGCCCCAACAAATACCTTCCAAGTTCTATGACTAAACCTATAACTAAGGTTCTATGACCACACCTTGGAGGATTCTGGCTGGTGACAGAAGTAGAACACTCATCTGAACTGGGTAGTGAGTGTCCCACTAACTTCAGGCATCATATGTTTTCAGTTCCATCCCAAATAAATTTATAATCATGACTTATCTTGGGCTAGCTTTGACTTGAAAGCACATAACAAGTGCTCATGTCAGATGTAAAACTGTTCTTGGTGCATAAAATCAAACCATTTGAAAAGGTATATGTGGAGTTTGCAAGACCACCTGAAATTGAATCCCCACCCTGCTTCTTCTCTTTTCTCTTGCTTGTACATTCACATATCACTTTATTTGTCATTCAGTAGGCCGGAAGTTGCTACCACTTGGCTTTTGTTAAGAGGTGAATTGTATCATGGGGCCAGAAGGTGAAGAACTCACATGAACACGGCAGGGCTTTCCCTACCTCCTTAAACTGGATCGTAGGTAAATCATTTCTATTGGCCTCCTACTTTCTCCTTCTGTGGAACAAGTTAGTTGAAGCTGGATGACCTCTTAAAGATTCATGAATCAACACAAATCACAGACATCAGTCTAATATGATTAGATATAATACAATACAAATATTCAATCAACATGGCTTCCTACCTTCTCATACTGAGTTATTTGATGGGTGTGGGTGGTCAAAGGAAGCCCTAAAAATTGGCTAGGCTATGGCAAACAATTGTGTCTAACATCCTAGAATGAAAATGATTTCAAGTTGCAGAGGGATGGCAGTGAAAGGCTTGTAATTTATGACTGGATGTTTTTGTCTCTCTTGTTGGTCATTGCACACTGACGCCCATCCCCTTGAAACACAGGAGCTATAAAAAGAGATAAGAAAATGACCCTTCAGAGTGGCCTCTGTCACTCAAAGCTAAGGAAGTAAATCTTAACCTGAAGTCCTGTAATCACAGAGTAGCCCGGTCAGCTTGTAACTGGGATTAAAGTATCAGGTCAGACCACAGTCCTCTCCCCTAGAGGGGCATTTTATGAAGGGTTGGCAAGATTCAGGCTAAGGAAATGCTCTCAGGCTGAGTAGGTGCAGCCCTGAGCCATACAGGGGACTTGTTCCCAGTACTGTAAATTTTGCTATTCTGCCCTCCAGAGCTGGCCTAAGATAGCAGATTATCAGAGGGAAGGACATCAGTCCTTCTGGGCACATAATTTTCAAGCACAGCATTAAAAACATCCAGGTGTGGAATAAGAGAAAAGTGTGTCAACTGGTTCAATTCTCAACTGGTTCAATTCTTTCTTCCCTGGTGACTTCCCATAACTGGCTTGTCACCACTTCAGGGAGGTATGGAGACCAGCCAGTCAACCAACAAACAAATCTAAATTTTTGGATTTCATGCTTTGAACTCAGAGACGTTTGCAAGAGGATGGTCTACATCTATCACACAGGAGTTAGCCCCTCCCCCAACACAAAGGCAATTGTAAGTTTTCCCATTGAGCTCATTTATTACAGAAAAGGTTGAGGCGAGCAGTTTGGGGGGTGATAGCACACTCATGGAGTTTGCCTCCCCAGAACTAGCAACTGACCCTAGGAGAATCACCAATAAGCCCCTCAGAAGGAGCCAGCATCCTGCCTAGCCTGGGACCATACCATCCTTTGTGATAATTGAAGGGAAAACACTCTAGCAGTTTTAAGGGCCTGGCTTGCTGTTTATTAAAATGTGATTACCAACTTAGGGCCTGCTAGTGTCTGACGATAATATAATGATACTGAGTGAACGAGGGCTAATTTACCTCGTCCAAGTTCCAACGGCCCACTAGAAGTCATTTTATTTGAGGGGGGTATATTACCTATACCTGAGGGAATTAAGCAATTTCATCTGTTAAAATAAAACATTTAGACAACATAAATTTAATAGAATGTACTTGAGCCAAGGACCACTTATCAATCAAGCAGTGCTCAGGCCCAGAGATTTGCAGAACTACCCACCACATAGCTAGTCAGCAGGTATGGACTGAGTGCAAGACCGAAATATGTTTGGTGGACGGGAGTGGAAACTTCCAGGTCTCTGTCAGCTGGTGGTTTCCAACTGTTTGCATCTCTGGTTTTGCAGTACCGTTCATGTCTTGCTCGTAGAGCATCTAAAAGGGCTAGAGTCATCCTAACTGAGCCTCTTCGTTCTAATTTTTTAAACACTTTACTCATAATGCGTACCTGTGTGCAAACAATGATTGCAGTACTTGATTTGAGAATGTGTTTTGTTTTCCATAGATATCACCGCTAAGGCTCTTACTTCCCCCCTCGGGTACGTTATTTGCATTCACTAACGTATTTTAAATAAATGCAAGAGTTTAAAGTGCTGGATAGTGATTTCAGCATCACACTGGTACACTCCTTACTCTTCCAAGGATAGCTAATCTTGTTAAATGAACACGTTTTGGAAATGATTTCTATATCTGATTTTTATAATTCCATTTGAGCTCCTTAGAGGATAGCTAAATTGTACTGAACAGCCAGAGAGACCTGTAACATACAAATGCAAATGGAGATGCTCTCTCATCCTTGGGCCTTCTTTCTTTACTAATTCTACAGTTGCCTTAGAGAATTATACATGTAAATATTGCTTTTGAACTAATCACACATAAACTAATTTCAGATAAAGAGTCCAAAGATGCAGTCCATGTAGATACTGTTTCTAGAAATGAATAATACTGGATTGAGTGTGTTGAAGAAACATGTAACTGGGGCCTTTATTCTCAGCTAAAGAGAAAAGCGCTTTCAATTAAGAAAAATTAAAAGCATGCGAGTCATATAATTATTCAAGTCACATAAGGACATACTTACACTGGGGACTTCCCTTCATTAAAATACTGAAATACTCTCTCCTTATCAATTAAAAAAAAATCCCCAAGTCTTATGATGCCTGGTTCTCACCTTTCCCTGGGGATCTTGGAACCTTCACTCCATCCAGTAATGAAAGGTATTTAAGAAGTATAGAAAGGGGCCTCAGGGTCTCTTTGTAATACTACTATATTAAGCATATACCTGACTGAATAGAGATCTCAGATAAACCATGACCAGCAGGATAAGCAAATGTGCTATCAATAAATAACATTGGCGAGGAAAAACCAGTAACCCCCTGCCCTAAGTACTGGCTTTATCATCTCGGGTAGATATTTCAAACTTTCTTTTCAAGTTCCTTACCTAGAAACTGAAAGTATTGATCCATGTGGGATTGTTGACATAATTAATTTGGGTTTATACACACAGAATGTCTAGAGTGGAGCTCTCTCCCACTCTCGGGATGGATATCTGAGCTGGTGCAGCATTTAACAATGGATGGTAAAAACTAAATCAGACATGAACTCCACCTTGGCAATTAGAGGGATTAACCATCACACATATCATATTCTTTGAATCTAAGAAAGTTTCTAAACTAATGTTAATGTCAAGCTGTCATTTATTTTCCCAACATGGAAATGGGCACAGTACAGGGATTAAAGTGAACCCCATTATCAAAGTTTTTTTTTTATTATTATTATTAACTTGAGTATTTCTTATATACATTTCGAGTGTTATTCCCTTTCCCGGTTTCCGGGCAAACATCCCCCTCCCCCCTCCCCTTCCTTATGGGTGTTCCCCTCCCAACCCTCCCCCCATTGCTGCCTTCTCCCCAACAGTCTAGTTCACTAGGGGTTCAGTCTTAGCAGGACCCAGGGCTTCCCCTTCCACTGGTGCTCTTACTAGGATATTCATTGCAACCTACGAGGTCAGAGTCCAGGGTCAGTCCATGTATAGTCTTTGGGTAGTGGCTTAGTCCCTGGAAGCTCTGGTTGGTTGGCATTGCTGTACATATGGGGTCTTGAGCTCCTTCAAGCTCTTCCAGTTCTTTCTCTGATTCCTTCAACAGGGGTCCTGTTCTCAGTTCAGTGGTTTCCTGCTGGCATACGCCTCTGTATTTGCTGTATTCTGGCTGTGTCTCTCAGGAGCGATCTGCATTCACATTTTGATCATCCGTCTTGAGTTTCATTTGTTCTAGGCATCTAGGGTAATTCAAGCATTTGAGCTAATAGCCACTTATCAGTGAGTGTATGTGTGTTTTTTTGTGATTGGGTTACCTCACTCAGGATGATATTTACCAGTTCCCTCCATTTGCCTATGAGTTTCATAAAGTCATTGTTTTTGATGGCTGAGTAATATTCCATTGTGTAGATGTACCACATTTTCTGTATCCATTCCTCTGTTGAAGGGCATCTGGGTTCTTTCCAGCTTCTGGCTATTATGAATAAGGCTACGATGAACATAGTGGAGCACGTGTCTTTTTTTATATGTTGGGGCATCTTTTGGGTATATGCCCAAGAGAGGTATATAGCTGGATCCTCAGGCAGTTCAATGTCCAATTTTCTGAGGAACCTCAGACTGATTTCCAGAATGGTTGTAGCAGTCTGCAACCCCACCAACAATGGAGGAGTGTTCCCTTTCTCCACATCCTCGCCAGCATTTGCTGTCACCTGAGTTTTGATCTTAGCCATTCTCACTGGTGTGAGGTGAAATCTCAGGGTTGTTTTGATTTGCATTTCCCTTATGACTAACGATGTTGAACATTTCTTTAGGTGTTTCTCAGCCATTCGCATTCCTCAGCTGTGAATTCTCTGTTTAGCTCTGAACCCCATTTTTTAATAGGGTTATTTGTCTCCCTGCTGTCTAACTTCTTCAGTTCTTTGTATATTTTGGATATAAGCCCTCTATCTGTTGTAGGATTGGTAAAGATCTTTTCCCAATCTGTTGGTTGCCGTTTTGTCCTAACCACAGTGTCCTTTGCCTTACAGAAGCTTTGCAGTTTTATGAGATCCCATTTGTCGATTCTTGATCTTAGAGCATAAGCCATGGGTGTTTTGTTCAGGAAATTTTTTCCAGTGCCCATGTGTTCCAAATGCTTCCCTAGTTTTTCTTCTATTAGTTTGAGTGTATCTGGTTTGATGTGGAGGTCCTTGATCCACTTGGACTTAAGCTTTGTACAGGGTGATAAGCATGGATCGATCTGCATTCTTCTCCATGTTGACCTCCAGTTGAACCAGCACCATTTGCTGAAAATGCTATCTTTTTTCCATTGGATGGTTTTGGCTCCTTTGTCAAAAATCAAGTGCCCATAGGTGTGTGGGTTCATTTCTGCGTCTTCAATTCGGTTCCATTGGTCTATCTGTCTGTCTCTGTACCAATACCATGCAGTTTTTATCACTATTGCTCTGTAATACTGCTTGAGATATGGGATAGTGATTCCCCCTGAAGTCCTTTTATTGTTGAGGATAGTTTTAGCTATCCTGGGTTTTTTGTTATTCCAGATGAATTTGCAGATTGTTCTGTCTAACTCTTTGAAGAATTGGATTGGTATTTTGATGGGGATTGCATTGAATCTGTAGATCGCTTTTGGTAGAATGGCCATTTTTACTATATTAATCCTGCCAATCCATGAGCATGGGAGATCTTTCCACCTTCTGAGTTCTTCTTCAATTTCTTTCTTCAGAGTCTTGAAGTTCTTATTGTACAGATCTTTTACTTGCTTGGTTAAAGTCACACCGAGGTATTTTATATTATTTGGGTCTATTATGAAGGGTGTCGTTTCCCTAATTTCTTTCTCGGCTTGTTTCTCTTTTGTGTAGAGGAAGGCTACTGATTTATTTGAGTTAATTTTATACCCAGCTACTTTGCTGAAGTTGTCTATCAGCTTTAGTAGTTCTCTGGTGGAACTTTGGGATCACTTAAATATACTATCATATCATCTGCAAATAGTGATATTTTGACTTCTTCTTTTCGATCTGTATCCCTTGACCTCCTTTTGTTGTCTGATTGCTCTGGCTAGAACTTCAAGAACTATATTGAATAAGTAGGGAGAGAGTGGGCAGCCTTGTCTAGTCCCTGATTTTAGTGGGATTGCTTCAAGTTTCTCTCCATTTAGTTTAATGTTAGCAACTGGTTTGCTGTATATGGCTTTTACTATGTTTAGGTATGGGCCTTGAATTCCTATTCTTTCCAGGACTTTTATCATGAAGGGGTGTTGAATTTTGTCAAATGCTTTCTCAGCATCTAATGAAATGATCATGTGGTTTTGTTCTTTCAGTTTGTTTATATAATGGATCACGTTGATGGTTTTCCGTATATTAAACCATCCCTGCATGCCTGGGATGAAGCCTACTTGATCATGGTGAATGATTGTTTTGATGTGCTCTTGGATTCGGTTTGCCAGAATTTTATTGAGTATTTTTGCATCGGTATTCATAAGGGAAATTGGTCTGAAGTTCTCTTTCTTTGTTGGGTCTTTGTGTGGTTTAGGTATAAGAGTAATTGTGGCTTCATAGAAGGAATTCGGTAGTGCTCCATCTGTTTCAATTTTGTGGAATAGTTTGGATAATATTGGTACGAGGTCTTCTATGAAGGTCTGATAGAATTCTGCACTAAACCCGTCTGGACCTGGGCTCTTTTTGTTGGGGGACCTTTAATAACTTCTTCTATTTCCTTAGGAGTTATGGGGTTGTTTAACTGGTTTATCTGTTCCTGATTTAACTTCGGTACCTGGTATCTGTCTAGGAAATTGTCCATTTCCTGCAGATTTTCAAGTTTTGTTGAATATAGGCTTTTATAGTAAGATCTGATGATTTTTTGAATTTCCTCTGAATCTGTAGTTATGTCTCCCTTTTCATTTCTGATTTTGTTAATTTGGACACACTCTCTGTCCTTTCGTTAGTCTGGCTAAGGGTTTATCTATCTTGTTGATTTTCTCAAAGAACCAACTTTTGGTTCTGTTGATTCTTTCTATGGTCCTTTTTGTTTCTACTTGGTTGATTTCGGCTCTGAGTTTGATTATTTCCTGCCTTCTACTCCTCCTGGGTGTATTTGCTTCTTTTTGTTCTAGAGCTTTTAGGTGTGCTGTCAAGCTGCTGACATATGCTCTTTCCTGTTTCTTTCTGCAGGCACTCAGCGCTATGAGTTTTCCTCTTAGCACAGCTTTCATTGTGTCCCATAAGTTTGGGTATGTTGTATCTTCATTTTCATTAAATTCTAAAAAGTTTTTAATTTCTTTCTTTATTTCTTCCTTGACCAGGTTATCATTGAGTAGAGCATTGTTCAATTTCCACGTATATGTGGGCATTCTTCCCTTATTGTTATTGAAGACCAGTTTTAGGCCGTGGTGGTCTGATAGCACGCATGGGATTATTTCTATCTTTCTGTACCTGTTGAGGCCCATTTTTTGACCAATTATATGGTCAATTTTGGAGAAAGTACCATGAGGAGCTGAGAAGAAGGTATATCCTTTTGCTTTAGGATAGAATGTTATATAAATATCTGTTAAGTCCATTTGGCTAATGACTTCTCTTAGTCTGTCTACGTCTCTGTTTAATTTCTGTTTCCACGATCTGTCCATTGATGAGAGTGGGGTGTTGAAATCTCCTACTATTATTGTGTGAGGTGTAATGTGTGTTTTGAGCTTTAGTAAGGTTTCTTTTACGTATGTAGGTGCCCTTGTATTTGGGGCATAGATATTTAGGATTGAGAGTTCATCTTGGTGTATTTTTCCTTTGATGAATATGAAGTGTCCTTCCTTATCTTTTTTGATGACTTTTAGTTGAAAATTGACTTTATTTGATATTAGAATGGCTACTCCAGCTTGCTTCTTCCGACCATTTGCTTGGAAAGTTGTTTCCCAGCCTTTCACTCTGAGGTAGTGTCTGTCTTTGTCACTGAGGTGTGTTTCCTGTAGGCAGCAGAATGCAGGGTCCTCGTTGCATATCCAGTTTGTTAATCTATGTCTTTTTATTGGGGAGTTGAGGCCATTGATGTTGAGAGATATTAAGGAATAGTGATTATTGCTTCCTGTTGTATTCATATTTGGATGTGAGGTTATGTTTGTGTGCTTTTCTTCTCTTTGTTTTGTTGCCAAGGCTTATTAGTTTCTTGCTTCTTCTAGGGTATAGCTTGCCTCCTTATGTTGGGCTTTACCATTTATTATCCTTTGTAGTGCTGGATTTGTAGAAAGATATTGTGTAAATTTGGTTTTGTCATGGAATATCTTGGTTTCTCCATCTATGTTGATTGAGAGTTTTGCAGGATACAGTAACCTGGGCTGGCATTTGTGTTCTCTTAGGGTCTGTATGACATCAGTCCAGGATCTTCTGGCCTTCATCGTTTCTGGCGAAAAGTCTGGTGTGATTCTGATAGGTCTGCCTTTATATGTTACTTGACCTTTTCCCTTACTGCTTTTAATATTCTTTCTTTATTTTTTTGCGTTTGGTGTTTTGACTATTATGTGACGGGAGGTGTTTCTTTTCTGGTCCAATCTATTTGGAGTTCTGTAGGCTTCTTGTATGCCTATGGGTATCTTTTTTTAGGTTAGGGAAGTTTTCTTCTATGATTTTGTTGAAGATATTTACTGGTCCTTTGAGCTGGGAGTCTTCACTCTTCTATACCTATTATCCTTAGGTTTGATCTTCTCATTGAGTCCTGGATTTTCCTGTATGTTTTGGACCAGTAGCTTTTTCCGCTTTTACATTATCTTTGACAGTTGAGTCAATGATTTCTATGGAATCTTCTGCTCCTGAGATTCTCTCTTCCATCTCTTGTATTCTGTTGGTGATGCTTGTATCTACAGCTCCTTGTCTCTTCTTTTGGTTTTCTATATCCAGGTTGTTTCCATGTGTTCTTTCTTGATTGCTTCTATTTCCATTTTTAATTCCTTCAACTGTTTGATTGTGTTTTCCTGGAATTCTTTCAGGATTTTTGTGACTCCTCTCTATGGGCTTCTACTTGTTTATTTATGTTTTCCTGGAATTCTTTTAGGAATTTTTGTGATTCCTCTCTGTAGGCTTCTACTTGTTTGTTTATGTTTTCCTGTGTTTCTCTAAGGGAGTTCTTCATGTCTTCCTTGAAGTCTTCCAACATCATGATCAAATATGATTTTGAAACTAGATCTTGCTTTTCTGGTGTGTTTGGATATTCTGTGTTTGCTTTGGTGGGAGAATTGGGCTCCGATGATGCCATGTAGTCTTGGTTTCTGTTGCTTGGGTTCCTGCGCTTGCCTCTCGCCATCAGATTATCTCTAGTGTTACTTTGTTCTGCTATTTCTGACAGTGGCTAGACTGTCTTATAAGCCTGTGTTTCAGGAGTGCTGTAGACCTGTTTTCCTGTTTTCTTTCAGCCAGTTATGGGGACAGAGTGTTCTGTTTTCGGGCGCGTAGTTTTTCTTCTCTACAGGTCTTCAGCTGTTCCTGTGAGCCTGTGTCTTGAGTTCACCAGGCAAGTCGTTTGTAGCAGAAAAGTTTGTCTTACCTGTGGTCCCCAGGCTCAAGTTTGCTCGCGGGGTGTTGCCTATGAGCTCTCCAAGGCCTCAGCAGCCAGGAAGATCTGCGCCACCCCTTCTGGGAGGTTCCGTGCACCAGGGTTCCAGATAGCTTTTGTTTTCCTCTGGGGTCAGTACTGTGTGCAGCGTGCAGTCTCTTCTGGTTTCCCAGGCGTGTCCGCCTCTCTGAAGGTTTAGCTCTCCCTCCCACGGGATTTGGGTGCAGAGAACTGTTTATCCGGTCGGTCCCTTCAGGTGCGGTGTCTCAGACGCAGTGGATCTGCTGCTCCTGGGCCCTCCTCTACGGGTACCCAGAGGCCGTATACAGTTTCCTCCTGGGCCAGGGATGTGGGCAGAGGTGGGCAGCGTTGGTGGTCTCCTCCGCTCTGCTGCCTCAGGAGTGCCCGCCCGACCAGGCGGCAAGAACTCCCCTCCAGGGGGCCTGGGAGCAGAGAGCTGCTGAAGGCAGGGATCCTCCGCTGGTCCGGGACTCTGGCCAAACACCGGAAGTCATTATCAAAGTTTTTATCTGTTGGCACAGCCTACATGACATAAAGGAACCAGAAGGAAAGTTCTGAATGTTATCATCTCTATAACAAAATGCTTATTATTGGTATCTTCCCTCAAAACAGCAATCCCCAGGGCAGTTGCTCTCATACTTTAGGACAATGGCTACTGACCCCTGGAATTCAACAGACCACCCTCCAGCATATGCCTTCCAGCATAGCATAGCATTTAGTTAAGGTGAAGTCTATGGCCCTCTAACTATAAAAGAAAAAAGTAGCTAAACAAAAGAAGAACAAGGAAAGAGAAAAACAGGGAAGGAAGAAATTGTGCCTTCTGCTTGCAAAGCATCAGTTCTTTCCAACCGAGCAGTGTTGTAGATAAAGTCAAAATGATACTGTCGCTCTTATAATCCTTCCTGTAAGGTTTCAGAGGGCTAGAACTACCCCCAAGATAAGACCACATCTGCAGCACTCCAAAGATTACAAGCTTAGCAGAAAAAGTACTCTAGAAGGAGAAATGAAAAAACACTTAAAAGACACAAATGGTAGGGAGAAGACAAATCCTACACAAGCAACGGCCACATGTACAGAATAGCACATGGCTGTATTCATGTTGCCTGAGGCAGGTGCTATACATATAAGTCAGGGTTGTCTAAAGGATGGAGCAAACAGAACATATATGTTGGATTTAGCAGACTGGGTTACAGGCTGTGATCTAATGATGGTTGTCTCACTCTGGCAAGGTTGGGAGTCTGGTAGATGTCCATCCATGAGGCTGAAAGTCTCAACAATATTAGGCTGGCACTGAGGGCCAGTAGAATTCCAGGAGAGCCATTGGTCTCTGTTGGAAGTCTGAAGAAGTCAGTTCTAATATCAGTGAAGGACAGCCACAGTGACTTCCTAACAAGAGAACTTCCTAGCAAGAGTGAGGGCACATAGTCAAAGACCAATGGCTTCCACATCCTTTTATTTGGGCAGTCTGCAGAAGGGTCCTCCAGATTTAGGGTGGGTCTTCCTGCTTCAGATAATCTGATGAAAACCCCTCACAGGAGTACTCAGTGGCTTGGAGATCATATATATGCATTGTTGTTAAAAATCACAGCTCTCACTTTAAAAGCAATAAGAAATAGTTTGTTCTGGAATTATTTTTAATGACCATTGGCTCTGGAACATAGATTTGGGTTATCAAAATTTCTATGTTCCAACATGGAAACAGTTTCATAAAGTTTTTATCACTTTACAGAACAAAGAAAGTCATAAATCAAGGCAAGTTTAAAATATATTGGTTGGTACCCCAGAGAGACAGTTACAGAAAGATGGGAAAACTTGTCTATAGGAACAAGATGCTACCTGATGACATCCTTGGCTTTCAGATTGGTAGAAGCTTGTGGTCTGCTAAGTTAATAGAACCCAAGAAGTTTTTAATAGTCACAAGACAGTAGTTCAGACACAGAGGTGGCCAAGGAATGGCTGTTCCAGAGAGCTAATTAGTCCAAGATAAGGTAATTAGCCTCTGGACATGCAGCATTCCAATCTCCCCACAGCACTAAACTCTCATCAGCCAATCGGTTTCTGCAGCACACTTTCAGGAGCTTCATCCACAGCACATATAACCCACTGGGCCCAATTAGTTTTGTCCATATGCACATGGATGTAGCACCTTTTGTCCTTTGGATCTTTCCAAAGCAACCATTAACTACCTGTGGATCCACAGCTAGGAGTGGAGCCTCGTGAGCCCATCCTTCGTCTTTGCTTTCATGGCATCAGATGTGATCTTTTGTAGGTTTTGTGAAGGTAGCCACAGCGTAGAGACTTCGTAGGTACAATGTCCACATCCTATCCTGAAGATATTTCACAGTAGTCCTCCTGGTTCTTACACTCTTTTCATCCACTCCTGAGTGATCTTCCCTGAGCTTTAGGGATCAAAGGTGTGGTGTGAATGCTCATTTGGCCATGAGCTCTCCACAGCCATTTATTCTCTGCACTTTGACTGGTTACAAGTGAGTCTCTACATTAACCACTATGTATGCCAAAAAGGAAGTTTCTTTGCCCAAGGTTGGGAGTGACACTCATCTCTGGTTATAAGAATAAGTATTTAGAAGACAGTTGAATAATTGTTAATTAATGATAAATGGTTGTGATGGATTCTCCCTTAGCTTCTACAACCTCTCAAGCCATGGATTCTTAGGCAGACTTACAGTATGAGCACCCTCCTATTGAATGAGCCTTAAGTTGAGTTAGACATCTGTTGGTTGCCCCCCCAAATATCTGTGTCATTATTGCACTGTTGGGCTGTCTTCCCAGACTGTTATTGTGGCTCACTATTTCCTACTGAGTATTTCCTACTAGTTCAAGCAGTTTCATGAAAGAGAGATAGAAACTTGATCTCAGAGAAGATTGTATTGTCTGAATACTAGAAGATTGTTCCAGAAAATTCTAAGTGCCTTTTATTGGTTCAGTTATAGCAAAGCTCATTGCGAAAGAATAAAAGAAAAAAAGAAAAGAAAAACAGGTGTCACCCAGACTCTCCCTATACTCCCTCCTCTGGCCACATTCTTCCTTTGCAGTGAGATTGAAACCAAAAATAAAAAAACTATACACTTGACACATTCTTATTACCAGTAGAAGTCTGTTCCCTGTTCCTCTGTTCCTCTATCTGGCCTGAGAATTCTTTGCCATGTTGTCTAGAAATATGTGAGTGTCTGGCATTTGTCTGGCTTCTGTGTTTTAAGATTTCTTAATCCGCAGCACTGCAAGCAGAAAACAGCATTGCCTTTGGTGTGGATGAGGATTATAATTATTAATAGTCTAAAGGCAGAAGTTAGAAAACTTGAGAGAAGTAGAAGAAAGCTGATCTTCTAACGGCTAACACTTCTCATCTTTCCAACCAGAGCAAGAAAGCCGGTTTCCTATTTCCTTCAATGACAGTATTTATCAAAGGCTGCCAGCCTTGCTTACCAGTGATCTGTACAGAAAGGGCTGGCAGGAGCAGGGCATTGCAAGAAGTTACAAGAAAACACTGGGTACAAACTTTCTCTGATTCAATATGGACTGTAAGGAACTCTGAACAGCAAACAAATATTGATCATCAGACTCGGAGCTCAGAGAAGCACAGACCCAAGAGTGGGTTCCTCAATGTTTCATCTTCAGTAGAAATGCTTCTTCAAGGGGCCATGGCATGGGACAAAACTGTCAAGAGGACACAGAGATTATCCCCAATTGCTGATGGCAGATGTGCTCTTCACACAGCTTTATTGCTACAAGTTGAGGCACAGATGTATCTCTCTGGGTTTTTTTTTTTTTTTGCTTGTTTTATTGTTTGTTTGTTAATAAGTCACTTTGTACAATGACATTGTGATGTTCACTATATTTTTTGCCTTCACTGAGCCATTTATATAAAAAGTGCCTTTTCATTTCTTTGGTGTGGAGGACAGCATTTGGGACCTAACCAAGGACAAGTCTGTAGCATCTTGAGCTTTGACAATTAACAAATTAGACATCAATTCTTCCAAATCAGTGAGGAACTCTCCATATCCTCTGAGCAAGTGGAAGGACTTTCAACCCAAGTGAACAAAGCCTGTCATCACACACAGGGTAGGTTTCCCAGGCCCTGGGGGTGAGCAGCCCCAACTCTTATTTGTGAGAAGAAAGGGGCTTTTTAGCACTTTTATTTCTCTAAAATACGTGACTTTAGTCACTCAGAGTTGAATCTGATTTCTCAGTGATTATCATCTTGTTTGAATTCTACATCCCATGTATTTTTTTGTGTTCCAGCTCACAGAGACAGAAGCCCAAGGCAGATAATGATGGAAAAGAGAAACAGAGCAGGAGAGAGACTCCTTAATGCTCCCCTCCCCATAAGAACCCACCCAGTCAGAGAAAGAGATAAATAACATCTGATGAGACATCAAGATGTCTCTCCTCCTTTCTCTTTCCAGTACCACACGTGTTTCCCATTTGATTTTATTCCTCTCCCACCACCAAGTGAAGTCATGCGTATAAAGCATGATGTAGTAGAGTTAGGATAAGGATGGGGATAGGGGTGAGGATGGAAAATACAATTCCCAGTGAACCTCAATCCCTTTGTTTGTAACTGGGTTGGCTGGATCAAGAAACAAGTAGGAAGGCTGGATGTCTGTTCTTGTTTGACACCAATTGTCAGAGCCTGGGGTCCCTAGGAAAGAGCAAATCCTTCAGTATTAGACAGACATCTTCCCTGCCGCACTGAGACAACCCCAAAGACCTGAATCATACTGTCCCTGACGGTTCACAGTTGGAAGTCTGACGTGTATAGGCACCAACAGCTAGCAGCTTTGAAGAGAAAATAACCAATGAATAGACCAAGATGAATGATTGGCTTGTTTCCTTGTCGGTTTGCTGCTCAGAACTGTTCTGATCGCCTAGAAACATGGTACATTCTGCTACCCTTTTAAGTCTATAAACAAACAGCTCAAGCCTGTAGACTTCTATATTGCTATGGGGTTAAGGTATCAAACACATTTTCTGATTTTCCCCTTCCCCCTGCAGAGGCAAGCGTCTTCGATGGTGTTTATGTCTTGAGAGAAATTTTTCTAAAGCTAACATCTTTGTACTTCTGAAGTACCCCATTGCTGATTAAACCACCCCAGCTGGACCACCAGATTGTCTGCCATGGTGGACCACCAGCACACTTGGAAGGCTCTGCTGAAATCAGTAATAGAGATTTGTACCTCAGAGAGACCCTTAGAAATAGGCCTGGTGTCAGACACTGCAGCCTTCTCATCTCACTTCTATCACTACCACCATGAGACAATCTGGGAAGCTGATACTCAGTTGATTCTCACAATGGCCAGTGGCTGGTAAGGAAGCCAAAACCATCAAACATTTCTATGTATCAATTAGGAAGCCTGGCTCTATAAGAGAATGTCTCTACTCATTTGGTTTAAACATAAGTATATATATATATATATATATATATATATATATATATATATATATATTCATAAAGCAGCTTCACAAAGTCACCCAGGGGCATCAGGATGATGGCTCCCTCTTTCCACTGTGTCCCAGTTAGGGTTTTTAATCACTGTGATTAAAAGCAACTTGGGGCAGAAAGGGTTTCTTTCAAATTACATGGCCTGATCACTGTCCATCATGAAGGGAGGTCAGGGCAAGAACTCAAGGCAGGAACCTTGAGGCAGGAGCTGATGCAGAGGCATGGCAGAATGCTGCTTACTGGCTTGTTCCTTACAACTTGCTCAGCCTGATTTCTTGTAGGACCAAATGGCCAGTGGTGGCATGACCCAAAATAGGTTAGGCCATCATCCCCAATAAATCACGAATTAAGAAAAACACCACAGTCTTGTCCACAAGCCAATATTATAGCATTTTCCCAACTGGGGCAAATGCCTCTAGCTTCTACCAAGTTAGCATAAAAGCTAGCATTTAATAACAGCATACTGGCCTCATTTTGAGAGGGTGTCCCTCAGTCTCACAAGATGACTTCTACAACCGGAGACAAACAGCAGTGTCAGTCAGATAATAGGATTGTCTGTTACCATTTATTTATTTATAGTTTTTGTTCATTGAAAACAGAGGCTTACTGTATAGCCTAAGTTTGTCTCAGGATAGTCTCACCTTGGTTCCTAAGTACAAGTTCACTGTACTGTCCCAACCAGCTTCTTTTACCTCTTTCAAGAAAACTCCCACCAGACACCACACACACACACACACACACACACACACACACACACACACACACACACACACACACACACACACACACACGAACGATTGTCATTAGCCTCAGATTCTAGCAAGGAAAGTGGATGACTGGGATTGGCTGAGGAGAGTCAGGACTTTCAAGGTTACCTGAGGAAAACCGAAAGCTTGTGCAACAGGAAACAGCTGGGGTGTGGGGTTCAAACATGTCTCAGCTTCAAGAGCCAAAGAACCTAGAGACGATGAAATTGTCTAGAACTACAGTTTTTTCCTTCCAAAAGCTTGATTTTGGAAAAATATTCAGGAGTCCAAGATATGTAAGGATAAGTGGCGAGAAGAGCAGAGACCACCACACCTTCCCCAAGGCCACTGCTTCCTCATGCCAAAACTGTTCACTTCCTGTCTATTGTACTGGATATAATCTTGTTTTCAAGGCTTATTTTCCTTTCTTCAAAGTTTCTACAAAAGTAATATGATCTGATTCTTCCTCAGCAGCTGACTGGCTAGAACAGGTAGAAGCCTGTGGTTATTCCAACCCATTGCATGCTTACCTTCTCTGTCCTGTACAGACACATTGTTCTCTAGAGTCCGTGGATGCGGACAAGTGCAGATCCAGATGGACAACCATGGGCCACAGCCTGTTCTTGGACAAAAACGCACAGATCAGTATCTCAGATCCCGGCACTTACATCAGGGCTTATCTATCCTCTACCTCAGGGTTTATCTATTCTCTACCAAGCCATGTAGATTGTTTTTCTTCAGCACAGAGGCCATAAAGACTTTCTTGCATCTGTCTCACTAAACACTAATTATATTTCCTAGTGAGCATCCCAGTTTTAGAGGTCATTTATAGAAATAGCAAATTGGGGTGTCTGTTGTTGGGCAAACCCACATTCTCCTCATGCTGAATAATTTGCAGCTTGCTTCATTTCCTAGGCCCTCTTGCTCTACAGCCTGCAAGCTGCTAACAACAAACTGCAGGGGGAGTGTCTCTCTGAACAAGCCAGCAGAGGAAGAGAAATTAGGAGCCTTTAAATGCAGAGTTAGAAAGTGATGTAAAAACACAACAACATGCTTAGAGGCACAGCTCATTCACAAGGAAAAGAACACCCAAGGTGCCAGAAACAAACATGGGATCAAAACAAAAGGCAAAAACCCACAGGGCCAAAACAAACAATAAGAAGAGTTAGAAGTATATGAAGCTGTGTCACCAGAGCCAGAGGGGCTGGCACAGAGTGCAGACAGGAAGGATACGGTCTGTGGGACACTGCACTGGGCACAATGTACAGAGGGAAAGATCAGCTCTGTGGAACACTTCGCTGGGTCTTAGGAACAGGGTTCCCAAACAGCTGGCTCGTCTGAAAATGATGTCTCCCTGGAAGGGTGGACTTGAGAACATAGCTTGGTCAGCAGCGTGCTATAGAAGTTATCTGTTCCCATTTGTGATTTGGGTGACAAGTTAATTCTTCCCTGCCGGAAAACGAAATAGAAAGCAGGCCCGTGCATGTGCACTGGAAGTCAGTCAGATCCTGAGAATCTGCCTGGTTTTAGTCAGAAAGAAGCTGCGGCCCTTACTTTACCTAGTGGGGTCTGGGAGTCTCAGTGAGCACTATCCCATTTCAGGAGATCCTCACTCTTAGAAAGCTTCATGATTTGGGCTGGGTGTAGGTAGATTCCCTTTATACTCAATGGAGGCTAATTCAGACCAGCTCAGTCTCAGCCCAAGCCATAGGGGAAAGCAGGCAGGCGATGAGTCCACCAGGAAAGCAATAGGCTGAAGGACACGCAGCACCATGTGTGGGAGTCGGCAGAGAACACTAAAACTGCGTGCACGTGTGCTGTGTATATGCTGAGAAAAGCTAAGAATTCAACAACAGTGTGAGGAAATTTGAAAAGGAACCAATTCGACTATGTATTTGCTACTTTCTCTTCTAACTCTCCATTTGTAAACCTTCATGTTTATTTATTTACTTACCTAGATAGAAGCACAGATAAGCACCTGCCATAGTGTTTATGTGGAGGGTAGAGGCCAACGTTCTGACGTAAACTGTTCTTTCTTGACCATGTGGGTCATGAGAACAGGGCTGGAGTCATCAGGTTTGCCGGCAGACACCTTTAACCACCAAGCAATTGCTTCAAACCTCTCTTGTAAATGTTGATGCTGTATTTAGGTTACAGATTAATAATTGTTATACTTAAGCCTGGTAAATATTCCCTTTTACTATTAATTTAGCAGCATTTATTCTTTAAGATGTACTTTATGCATAGCAATTTCATTCTGTTAAATTTTTGTTTAAAAAAATTAGTATGCAAACTTGGGCAACCAATGCCTTCAAAGGGGTACAGGAAAAGGTTAACTTTGCTTTGGGGGTAACCCAGTCTGTCCTTAACTTGAGATCCCCTGTCCCTGCCTCTTGAATGCCAAGGGTACAGGTGTGTACCACCACACGGGGCACATTAGACACTACTGGATCCAATAGATCCCTGCCACATGAGGTCCCTTATTAGAAGCATCCCATTGGAGGAATACGTAGATTCAGAGCACGGGTTCTTGTTTAGTGAGTTCATTCTCTGTGGTGAGAGATACCAGAGACATACACTTGTGTGTGTCAGGGTTCTCTGGAGGGACAGAAATGATAGAATGAATGAATACACTTTAGAGGGAGATTTAATAGATTGTCTTACCCAATATGGTTTTGCTAATCCAACAATTGTGGTCTTCACACTGGATAGGCCAATGTCCATGTCCAGAAGCTGCTAGTACATGAGACTGTATTTCTCAGCGACCTGGTACTGAAGGCCTGGAGGGTTCTGGAAAGCCACTGATCTATGATCTGTGTTAGAAGCCTAAAGAAGCTGAGTTCTGATGCCATCCAAGAATGCAGCAGCCGTGTTGGCATCAGCCGAGCTGGCATCAGCGTAGCAGCTGAACTTGCAAACACGGTAGATAAGTCACCGTCAAGAAGTGAACGTATACTGGTTGCTTCTGCCAACCTAACACAAACATAGACATATCTGGGAAGAGGAAATCTTAGTTGAGAAAATGCCTCCTTAGAATCAGTCTGTAAGCACGCCTGTGGATATTGTCTTGATTAGTGAAGGTCTTGCTTCCTGTGGATGACATCATCCCTGGGTAGCAGGCTGAGCAAGCCATAGGGAGCGAGCCAGTGAACAGCATTTGTCCATGGCTTCTGCATAAGTTTCTGTCTTCTAAGTTACTGCCCTTCTAGAGTGCCTGCCTTGACTTCCCTCAGTGATGGAGTGTGACTTGAGAGGTATACGATGGAATAAATCCCTTCCTCCCCTAGTTGATTATGGACTTGGTGATTTTACACAACAGTGGCAATTCTAAAACAGAGGCAATGAGGAAAAAACAAAACAAAACCAAAAAACAAAACAAGCAACAACAACAAAACAAAACAAAACAAAACAAAATAAAACAAAACCTTCTCCTTTAGGCTCCCTTATTTTTCTGCCATCACCTACATTTATACTTCATGTCATGACATCAATAAAATCTCTCACAGACATGCTCATCAACTTACCAGATCCAGTCAGGTTGACAGCTAAGATTAACCCACACAGGATTCATGATAAGCATAGTTAGTATTGAGCCAATGTTTTCTTTAAATCATTTCCTTAGTTTCAACTTTTTATTACCATGTAAACACATCATTTGTAAGGAGTGGATAGATTCATGGCCTGGAGTCTTCAAGTTTTAACTAATGAACTTAGTTCACTTAGAAGTATCATGGTTGCTAATAGATTTGACTTTGTCTTGTCTGTGGCAATATTCTTTCTCACATTCCACATTTCTCCTTGTCACTTTTTCCTTCTTAATGTTTTTCTAAGGATGATTTTTCAGGCTCTGTTCAATGAAGGCATTAACACAATAGTAAATACAGTACTGTGTGAGAATCCACTAAAGATTTTTCATGGGACTTAAAAATGTATATCAACATTAATAACACTATATGGATTAGCAAACAATAATAGCCTAGATAATTTTGAAGATGAAAGAAAAAGAGGAGGAAAGGAAAAAGGGTTTACCTTCTCAGATTCAAGACTGGCAACTGAACAATAATGAGGGGCGACACCGTGGTAGACAAAGGCAGAGCCAAGGCATGAAGAAACCCCTCTCTCTAACCCTCCTTTGTCCCACCACTCACAACACAAATATATGGATATTAATGTATAACCAAAGCGACATTTCAAGAGGAGGGGGAAATTGTGTGTTTGTTACACAACACTAGGACAACTAGGTGCCTAAACAGATAGTTAATTTTAAGAGGTAAAATTAGATTTTTTAATTAACTTCATGAAAAGACACAGATACAGAATTCCAAATGAACTAAGATTTCATATGAAAACTCCCCAAACTAAGCACTTCAGAAAAACAAATAGAAAGGAGGAATAATGTCACTAGAAAGAATTGTATGGCATACAGTGTGGGAGCAAGTCTACGTGTGAGCACAGGTCTGTGCACAGACACTTGTGTGTATGTGGGAGTCAATGGCAACCTCAGGGGTAGTTTAGGAACCATTCATCTTTGCTATGATCTAGATAGAGTCTCTTGGTAGGACCCCAAACTCATCAACTCTGCCTCCATCTGCCCAGCACTATTCCCTGGACTTGGGGGAGCAAACGGAAGTTCTCATTGTTCCATAGCAAACACTTTACCAACTAAGTTATCTCTTCACCCCATGGGAACGAATTTGAACAGCAGGCTATATGTGTTGTGAAGGAAAGCACTGACAAATTTGTATTTAAAAAATTAAAGCCAATGTATTTAATTGTTTAGTATTTAATCTAGACAGGGCCTGCCTATGTAACCTAAGCTGGCTTCATAATCATTATCTTCCTGCCTCCAGAGTTTGGGAATTATAGATATATTCCACCTCATCCAGAAAAGTTGCGCTTTTTTTAAAAAAATTAGGAATATGGAAGCCAAGCACAGTGGTCCACACTTGTAATCTCAGCACTGGGGTGGCTCAGGCCAGCCTGTGCTGTTCAGTGAGATCCTACCTCAAGGGAAAAAATGAGGGTAATGGAAGTCAGTAAGATGGCTCAGCAGGTAAATGTTTGCTGCACAAGCCAGCCAACCTCAGGTTGATTTCTCCTCCCCACATGAAGATGGAAGAAGAGAAAGGACTCCTCGGAGTTTTCCTTTACCCTTCACATACACCATGGTGAGCATGCACGCCATCCCCAATCCACACTTATCATATACACTTTATACATAATAATAAAATTTGAAGCTAATGAGTAAGGCCAGAAGATATTTGCAATCTCTTTTAACAGACATACAATCATCTATAAGAAATATTACAGATTGATACAAAAATACTCTAACTTAACAGAAAGCTGTGTTCAGTAAGTATGGAATCCAATGGAGGAAAGGGACAATCACTGAGCAGATGGGACTGGGCTCAACCTTCCTAATGTCTAGAGAGAGATTAAAGCAAGTGATGAGCATCATGTAGGCAGAGAGATAGAGAGAGAGAGAGAGAGAGAGAGAGAGAGAGAGAGAGAGAGAGGAAGGAGGAAGGAAGGAAGGAAGGAAGGAAGAAAGAAAGAAAGAGAGAGAGAGAGAGAAAGAGAGAAAGAAAGAGAGAAAGAAAGAGAGAAAGAGAGAAAGAGAAGACAGCGAGTTTGGAGAAATGTAAAGAAAAAAAGATGCTTTCTGTTCTGAGGGAAACGTGTTTGTGAAGGGAGATGCTGGAATGCTGCAGAAACATGTCCAGCTTGTAGAGAAGTCCCCTGTGTGGCCACATGAAGGCATCACTTAGAACCAAAGACAACGAGAGAAAATACCGAGATAAAAGAGGAACACATTAGACTTGTTAGGACAACAAAGCCCCTTGTGTGGCAATTACATGTTACAATGAACTGTATTATCTATATTAAAAAACCCAAATGCTTCGATCATTAGTATAACCCAAAAGAAATAATGATATGGATGCAAATGTTGATAGTGACATCATTCATAAGAGCCAAAAGATCAAAATTAGCTACATGTCATCAGCTGGCAAACAGATGAACAGATTGTGGCAAAAGCACTAGGTGCTGTTACAACATAAAGACCAAAAATACTGTGCTCAGAGAAAGAAGCCAGGCACAACACACACACACACACACACACACACACACACACACACACACACACACACACACGTGTGAATATGAGATTTCCAGATGCATTCCTAGGAACAGAATTAAGGTTACAATGGTTTCAATTATCTATGGATATAATAAAATCACGAAATGGCTCCTAAATAACTGGACTATAAATGATGTGGGTGGGATCCCAGGATGTTTATCAAGTCATAAATGTGCTGTAGTCATGTACATATGCACCAGTGCAAGGAAACTTACTTCAAAAACTGCCTTGATACAAAGCACATGGGAGATGAATGGGGAGAGTATAACTTTAACATAATATTGCTTTTGCAAAGTTATGTCAGGGAAAGGCTGGGTGTGCTTTAATATCAGATGGCAAAAGCAGGATGATGGCGGTCTTTGGGTCCATCCTGGTCTACCTGAAGAGAGTTCCTGGCCAGTCTGGATTACACAGTATGTAATCCAAAGTTCAGGAAGAATGAAAGAGAGAAAGGTCTATCGCAGAATCAGTCACAAAAGTCGCTTACTGTAAATTTGAGTAGGAATCACATTATTATCTCCTGAGTTTGGAATCTCTCATAATAAAATTTCTAAACACTCAAGAAGAAAAAGGGAAAGAAGAAAAGAAAAATTCTTGTAAGCCAACTAGCTTCACTGAACCAAACAAACCTTCAGGGATAGAACATTTCCCTCTCTTGTTCTAACCTATAAGTAATAAATCCCTCCTCTCTTCTCCCCTTGACTGTGCTTCACAATTAAAGAGGAGGCCTATGAAGACAAGTGCTGGTGCCCAGGACGTGAGCTTTGCATAAATCATTTCCTCACCCTGACCTCCCCTCTCCCCGAACACCCCCAATAAATGTCATAGAATTCCGGGAACAGGAAACTACGAATGATGACTCTTGTCTGTTCGGAACAGATTTCTGTCATCCTTTCAAGAATAATATAAATTACACCATTCTCCTCATAATAACAGGGCAGCACATTTTAGCTTCAGCTTCAAATGGGCCACGCTGGCTTGTTTCCCCAGGTCTATGCTAATAGACATAGTGATAGCTGAGGCAAAAGCAGGCATTTTGGGAGGTGTCCCAGGGAATGTGGCAAGGTCTCTTTACATTTCCTCTGTAAAGTCAACAACTTGTTGGTTGTAAAAAAAAAGTGTAAATATTTTGTAGAACAAGTAAATCTATGTTTGAGTTTCAAAAGGAAGCATAAAACTCACTGTACTGCTGCCTCTTAGGAAGAAGCACTTTCACTGTAGACCGTAAAAGCGATTTCAGCTCCTGCAGCCCTTCGAAAATGACATATTAAACTGCTTCCTGCAGTGTTCTGGGGATATCGCGAATTCCACTAAGTAAATTTTATAAATCTGTGCTGTATAATGAAGGAAAACTAATGGTGAAATGCACAGCATTCTGGGACAGTTTTATCAAGAAAAGAAAAAAAAAACTAGGTGAGTCTATGGGTAGACCTTATTTAGCAACCCCTGCAGTGTCTGAAGTCACTGATGTAAGAAGCTAGCAAAATCCACCAGGCTTACTGGCTTAGTTGACCATCACACCCAAGAGGAAAGACTTTTTTTTTAATGGAGAAAAGTCATTTGTGGCTTAGATATGTGGCTGACTGCTAATAGACGAAACCAATTACCCAAGAAATTAAAATGAATAGATGGCTAGTCACTGCCACGTGGGTTACTGTAAGAGCCTGTTTGCTACTGGGCCTCCTGCACTAACAATGGTACCCCCCAAGGATGGATCCCAAGTACTAAAGGAAATTGATAACTCATAATTTCTTTTACTAGAAATTCCCCCTAGAGGACCCTCTGGGGCTCTGCATCCCACCAAGATGCTAGTTGATAATGGGCCTTAGCATTCTCTGAACATGTCCCTCCCCTTAAGTCAACCAGTTATGAAGTCTGTTTTCTTTTTCTGGACCACATTCAAAAGAACTTCTCGACCATTTGTTTGCCCATAAAATCAATGTGATGTGCTCTTCCAACAGCCTAAAACATTTGATCAAGAATATTGAAGCTAATGTTTAAGTCACACAAACATTCCCCTGGTCAAGTAATTAAAGAGCAGTCTCGAGAGCCTAAATAATTAGTTTCAGATGCACACAACTTTTACTTGCAATGTATGAAAATATTGAATTCACTCAAGCTTTCATAATTGACATCAAATTCATATGTCAACAAAGAGGCTGAGAGGAAGGGGACTTTTTCTTTCTTTTTTATTCACTTTACATCCCACTCACTGCTCCATTCCCAGTCACCCCTCCCATAATCCTTTGCCTCTCTCCCTCTCCCCTTCTCCTCTAAGAGGGTGAGCCCCCTCTGGGTATCCCCCAACACTGACACATCAAGTATCTGTGAGACTAGGTGCATCCTCTTCCATTGAGGCCAGACAAGGCAGGCCAGATAGAACATATCCTATAGACAGGCAACGGCTTTTGGGATAGGCCCAACTCCAGTTGTTCAGGACCCGTATGAAAACCAAGCTGCACATCAGCTATATATGTGGTGTGGCCTACTTCCAGCCTGTTCTTTGGTTGATGGTTCAAATTCTGACAGCTCCAAGGGTCCAAGTAAGTTTGCTCTGTTGGTCTTGCTATGGTATCCATTTAAGGCCCACAATCCTTCCCCCAGTTCCTTCAAAGAGTTGCAAAGCTCCACTGATGTTTGGCGGTGAGTCTCTGAGTCAGGTGCTAGGTGAAGCCTCTCAGAGAACAACCATGCTAGACTCCTGTCTGCAAGCATAACAGAGTATCATTAATAGTGTCTGGGATTGGTGCTTGCCCATGATGCATCTCTACTTGGTCCAGTTATTGGTTGGCCATTCCCTCAGTCTCTGTTCCATCCCCATCCCTACATCTCTTGTAAACAGGAAAAATTTGGGGTTGAAAGTTTTGTGGATGGGTTGATGTCCCTATTGCTCCAGTGGGGTTCCTGCCTGGCTATGGGAGGTGGCCTCTTCAGGTTCCACATCCCCACTGCTATGAGTCCCAGCTAAGTTCACCCCCATCAGTTCTTGGGCACCTCCCTTATCTCAGGTCTCTGTCATGTCCTGGAGATGCCCCCATCTCCCTACCCAAGTCAGTTACAGATTTTCATTCATTCTCATGGCCATCTGGCCCTCTCTCCTGTCCCTCCCCACACCTGATCCTGAACTACCCCCACTCTTCTTCCTATCCCCTCTCCAGCCCAGTTTCCTCCCCCCATCTGCCTCCTATGTCTATTTTATTCCCCCTTCTAAGTGAGATTCAAATATCCTTGCTGGTACCTTCCTCCTTCTTTAGCTTCTTTGGGTAGGATATAGCATGGACATCCTATATTCTATAACTAATATCCACTTATAAGTGAGTACATACTATACATGTCCTTTTAGAACTAAATTTCCTCACTCAGGATGATAATCTCAAGATCTATCCATTTGCCTTCAAAATTCATGATGTTTTTGTTTTTCATAGCTGAATAATATTCTATTGTATTAACATATCATATTTTCTTCACTCAATTCTTCAGTTGAGAGACATCTAGGTTGTTTCCAGTTTCTGGCTATAACAAAGAAAGCTGCTGTAAACATAGTCGAGCGAGTGTCTTCGTGGGATAGAGGAGCATTCTTGGGTATATGCCCAGGAGTGTTAGAGCTGGATCTGGAGTTAGAAATGTCTACAGTTTTCTGAGAAACCTTCAAATTGATTTCCAAAAGTGGTTGCACAATTTGCACTCCCACCAGCAATGGAGGAGTGTTCCCAAGAAGGGAATTTCTCAGTGCATGCAGGAAAGCTCTGTAAAATCAGTACATGGCAACTTGAGAAATGGGAGCCACTACCATTTACAAATAATTACTAACTATGCAGTTATTTAGGATTCAAGTATTATATTTTGAAAATTTCTCAGATGTTTTCAAATTATCAAGTCACAAGACATGTTGTTAAGCCTCAGAGGTTAGGAGACAAGGAATGAGAGAGAGGTAGGGTCCTCCAACTCAGAGAGTGAGGGAGAGAAGATGAGAGAGGGGTAGAGGGTCTCTGACTCTCAGAAGGTAGGGTACATGGAATGAGAAAGAGGGGAGGATCTCCCACTCATGGGGGAAGAGGACAGACAGGTCATGGGATAGAGAAGGGCTCTATCACAGAGGGTGGAAGGACAGGAAATGAAAGAATGGAGATGGACTTTGGGACAAAATGTGAGATGATAATGTATATCTTCAGGGCACAGCAAATGTTAGCCAGGGGTTAATAGTGAAGATAGCATATTAAGGACTCAGGAGTCCTGCAACAAAGAAACAAGTCCCAGCCTCACATTAACCACATTTACTTGATCAACGTATAGTATTTTTATTCAATATTTATTCTACACAACACACACTTGGAAAAGACCAAGAGACCGACCTATCAGGTCATGAATGGAAACTGAAAAGGTTTAACTGCTTATCCAAGATTATAGAAGCCCCAAGTCAGATGGCAGGAATCTTGGCTCCCAACAACGGTGTTCCTGGGAACGATCCAATAAGTGAGGTGTTTAAGTGATCCTGAAATTACGCACATTTTACACAGTAAAACCAATAACTTCAGTCATAAAATTAATATGAAATCCAATTTAAGTCCCCACCGCTTCATAATGGCTGTTCTGTGTAGAAGCCTATGCATAGCGATGTATAGATTTTGAGTCTGATTAACTTGGGTGCATACTGTTTTATTTATAAGATTTTTAAAATTAAGTTTTAATTAAAAAAAAGAAAAAAGAAATCTAAGCTGAAGAAACCATGGAATGCTTAAGCAGTGTGCTTTCTGGTTTCAGAAGCACTTGATAATTGATAAACCCTAGTCTGCATATAGACACAACATGCCATTGTGACTGGAGCAAAGGTCCCCTTCACTCTATCCTCTCCTACTTAGAATCTACACTTCAACTCCCAGACTCACCCCCACCCTTTTTTTCTTACACTAGAGAGAAGGCTCAAATGTCAGAAACAGTGATTGGCAGACAGAAGTCTTGATTAGCCAGACCCTGCCTGGCACGGTCTCTCTTCTTTCCTTCATTCTTCTAATTATACATCAGCTCTCACTGTGGGACCCTCAGGAAAATCCCTGTCTGTGTCTGAGCCCCTCTGACTTCACCGTGGAACCATTTTCCCCTCCCATCAGAAGCAGATGGAATTAACAGGCTGTGACAATTGTCTGTTGTTCTAAGTGAGTTACACCATGATCTCTAAGCCTCTTTCCCAGAAGATAGATGACAAAATGCAAGGCGGAATGAGAATGTGTAATGTCTGCTCGCCGTGCTTATTAAAAGTTCCTCTGTTTAGAAACCATGCCACTGTGATTTTGTGTTCTGTCGTGTAATAGAAGAAGGCTGTTTCTCCGTGTCCCTGAAGACACTAGAGACAGAGTCACAGAGGCCTGGTGGGCTTCTCCCTGGAAGAAGTACAACAGAGGAACCAGAATATCTCCCTCCTTGGAAAAGGAGTTCTTCAGTCTAGGGATGCTTGCTCCAGGGCCAGGCACCCCATGAGGCCTCTGTCTACTATGGAGAGAACTAGGAAGCAGACACTGAAATAATTAAATAATCCACCTGTCCCCAGGAGCATGCGGCATGCATTGCCGTCACCCACATTCTTGGTACCTAAGCAGGTTTTCGGGCTGCTCCCAATGTGCTGAGTCAGAATCCGTGTTTGAACAAGACCGCAGGTGACTCGGGTGTGCTTTCAAGTCTGAGAAGCAGTGTCTACCTAATTAAAATCTAACCCAGAGGAAAGGGGTTGGGGAGTCTCCATGGGCAAGGCAGAGCCAGGAAACACTCGAACAAAGACAATCTTGACAGCTGTTTGGTGTGCAGGAGACTGAGAGGCACGCTGGCTAAGTAGCAAGATGATGATGATGCTTTCTTCTGCAACTTCATACCCGGCTCCTCTTTTGATGTGTCCTGAGAGTGGTTCACGGGTTTTGAGCATGCCGAGCACACCGTCTATCCAGTGGACTTTCCATCTTCAATTGTTCTTGATTTCTGGTGTGACGATGCCTTTCCACTCTACCATGAAGCGGCCCAACTTTCAAATAGGCGCCATAAGTTAATTAAGCTTATGGAACTTAATTGAATTGAAAGACCAGATGAGCTCTGCTGATTATGCAAGAGAAGAATGGGGCTCAGAGCACACACGCGCCTTCCCCTTGCCCTTCCAAGTTCAGTGGATGTGGGAGCCTTGGCTTTTACGAGCTCTGTTTCACCAAGAGATGCTAAGATGACACTAATTTGGGTCCTTGAACTGCTCAGAGTTTTAAGAAGCAGTAATAGCTACAGAGAGGTCCTGTAGGGGCTGCAGCCCTAGGACTCACAGTAGTGGACCCCAGGACCTTGACACAGATCAGGATCTTAGCCTCCTCCCCAGACTTAGGAGTTATGAGGGTTCATGTGGATGCTAAACTGTGAGACATCACTCAGCATTGCCCCCGCTTTTCTCATGACCTCCTAACGTCAGCCGGTCTCATCTCACACAGTTGCTCCCTCTACCTCCGGCCCCTAGGCACACAAAACGACCCAGTAAATTTGAATATGTATTCTTTCAACTATCACCCAGGCCAGACCTTCCGAAGTGCCTCAGGAGAGAGTATGATCCTGAGCAAATGCCAAATGCATTTTTTGGCAGCAGTCAAAGAAATCCCGGATTATCCACTCGAGCAGTGCTCTGAGGCAGGGGATGAAGCCTACTCCTAGATTTATTTACTTAATTATAAAATATTTTATGCTATGGCTATCCCAATAAATCTGACTTCAAGTTTGAAACTAAATATGAAAGACCTCCTTACTCTCTAATTTGCAGCCGTAGGGATCATCATACTCCATATATAATTTTATTCTAGTGATACTGAAGGAGTCTTTTGGCACAGATATATAGATAAGTATTTGGCATATAATCCAACCATGCAGTTTTACTCCTGGAATATGACCAAGAAAAAGGAAAGTATGCTATATGTGGCGGTTTTGATGAGAAACGTGCCCTAGAGGCTCATGTACTTAAACACTTGGTTCCCCAGTTGGTGGTTCTATTCAGGAAGGTTATGGAACTATTAGGACTTAAAGATTTTCTTTGCTGATGGATGGATAGCACAGGGGGTACAGGGAGGATGGAGGGCAGTCTTTGAGGATATATACCCTTGCCTCAGTCCTATGAGCTCTCTCTCTCTCTCTCTCTCTCTCTCTCTTTCCTCCCCTCTCTCTCCTTACCCCTACCACCCTACCATAGTCAGCCAACTTCCTGTTCATGATACCAGATCTGCCTGCTTTGCAAGTTAGTTTTTTTTATTTTGTTTTGTTTTGTTTGTTTGTTTGTTGGGTTTTTTGTTTGTTTTTTTGGTTTGTTTGTTTGTTTTCATCAACTTGACAGAAACTAGAGTCATCTGGGAAGAAGGAACCTCAATTGGGAAAATGCCTCCATCACACTGGCCTTTAGGCATGTCTATGGGTATTTTCTTAGTTGATGATTGATGTGTGTCCAGACCTCTGTGAGTGGTGCCACCCTTTGGCAAGTGGCCCTGGGATGGTACAAAAAAAGCAGGCTGAACCAGCGGTGAGGGGCTGAGCAAACCACAAGTAGCAAGTTAGTAAACAGTATTCCTCTGTGGTCCTTGCTTCCATTTCTACCTTGAGTTCCTGACTTGACTGCCCTTCATGATGAAATAAACCTTTTCCCCTCAAGTTGCTTTTGATCAGTGTTTTATTAATTTTATTACAGAAAATCCAACCAGAACACTCACCATTGTGGACTCTACCCATCTAGAACGGTAAGGCAAAATGAACACTTTCTTTCTAAAGTTGTTTGGGGCTATGGTATTTTATTACAGCAACAGAAAAGTAACTGATACACTATATTAACCAGGTTTCCTCACTTTGGTAAATACCTGAGAGGAATTGTTCAAAAAAAGAAAAAAAGTCTTACTTTGTTTCATGGTTTCAAAGAGTTCAGCCAAGGTAGGCTTGGTCTATTGCTTTGGGTCTCAGGAGAGGCAGGGGATCTTGGTGAGACCATGTGGCAGAAAGTTCTCCCCTCCTGCAAGCCCAGAAGGATGGGGGAAGGGTCTATGGGATGCCATATCTCTGAGCTATGTTTTCAGTAACCTTCAGCTAGGCCCCCTTGTATTTTCTATGAACTCGTCAAAGGTAAGCCATTGATGAAATTAAAGCTCTCAGAGTCCAATCGCTTTCCCCAAGACCCTAGCTCTCAACACTGCCACACTGGGAAACAAGCTTCAACACATGAGCATTTTGTAGGAACCTCATATCCAAACCATAGCATACACGGTCACATGGGACTTTCACATGCATCTTCATTATTCATAATAGCCCCACATTGAAAATAACTTAAAATGGATAGATCAATAAAATGTGATATGCCTTAGCCCACTTTGTGCTGCTCTAACAGGATGTATGAGGCTATGGGATTTTAAATTAAAGAAATGATTCTTAAAATGGAAAGTTCAGAATCAGATATCACCATAAGTGATGTCCTCTGGCCCCATCATCCTGTTTTAGAGGCATGTCCTTTCACTAGACACACATTCCCTTATCGCGCCTACTTCATGATAGTGACATAAATCTGTTGACAAGGACCGAGTTCACATGGCCTAATTGCTTCTCAAGGTTTCAACTCCCAGTGCTGTTAGATGAGGACTTAGGTTTCTAGCACATGATTTTGGGGAGAAACACTCAATTAGCAGCTTAGTACGTCCTCAGAATAGAACGTTATTTGCCTATGATAAGGGATTACGTGTTGACACATGCTATGACAAGGGTGAGCCTTGAGTTTGATCAAGCAGATGCTAAGGGACAAAAGGTGTTAATGATTGCAGTGGTGGGGGCTTGGAGGGAGGGAGATTGGAGAAGGACTGCATGTGTGCATGAGACTTCTGTCAGGACCTTGAAAGTGTTCTAAGTGGACTGTGGTGATGGCTGCGTGATATGGCACAGCTCCACAGACACACTAAATAGACACCCAGTGGCATAATTTAAAGACGTGATTTTGTGGTATGTGAATTATGTCCTAATCAATGTGCTTTTAAAAGTGGCTGACGGTGAAATGGAGCAGTGTGAGCTTCATATGAGAGTCTGCAGAGGGAAGTGCACAGCTCCTGCCTGCAACAAGCAGTACAGTGAAGAGGTTGTCCTGTGAGCCTCACTTTCCATCACTCAGCGCAGACCCTGAATGTAGAGATGCTTCATAGCAGCCAAATCCCAGAAATGGGTATGTCTTAGGTAACACCTCTTCCTTGATTGAGGAAGGAATTTCTGACCTAAGCCTGGCTTTTTTGTGTCTGCTTCCCTAGATGACTCTCTCAGTTGTTCAGTTGTTCATTAAGTCACTTAGCTTAGATGCATCATTCAACTGGCAACAATTAAAACCATCTTTACCTGCAGGGGTGGTTCAATCTATGAAAATCCATCAACATAATCCACCACATAAACAAATTGAAATAAAAAACACATAATAATCTCATTAGATACTGAAAAAGCCTTTGACAAAATCCAATATCCCTTCAGGTTAAAAGTCTTAGAAGGATCAAGGATACAAGGCACATACCTAAACACAATAAAGGTAATATACAGCAAGCCAGTAACCCACATCAAATTAAGTGGAAGGAAATTAAAAGCAATTCCACTAAAATCAGGGACAAGACAAGGCTGTCCACTATCTCTTCAATATACTACTTGAAGTTCTAGCTAAAGTAGTAAGATTACTAAAGGAGATCAAGGGGATACAAATTGGAAAGGAAGAAGTCAAAGTATCACTATTTGTAGATGATATGATAGTATACTTAAGTGACCCAAAACTTCTACCAGAGAACTCCCACAGCTGATAATAAACACATTCACCAAAGTAGCTAGATAGGAAATTAACTAAAAAAATCAGTAGCCCTCTTGTATACAAAAGATAAATGGTGTAACTCTAACCATGCAAGTGAAAAACCTGTATAACAAGACCTTCAAGTCTCTGAAGAAACTGAAGAAGAAATCAGAAGATAAAAAGACCTCCCAGGTTTATGGATTAACGGTAAAAGCAATCTACAGATTCAATGCAATTCCCAAAGTTCCAAAACAAGAATTCTCAACTTCATGTGGAAAAACAAAAAACCCAGGATTGTTCAAAATAATCCTGTACAATAAAAGAACTTCCGACAGTATCACTACCCCTGACTTCAAACTGTACTACAAAGGAATAGTAA